>NW_026709122.1:0-37283 GCF_030490865.1 Poecile atricapillus | reverse complement strand
TAGAGTGACCCCCAGAGTGACCCCCAGAGTGACCCCCAGAGTGACCCCCAGAGTGACCCCCAGAGTGACCCCCAGTGACCCCCAGTGACCCCCAGAGTGACCCAGAGTGACCCCCAGTGACCCCCAGAGTGACCCCCAGAGTGACCCAGAGTGACCCCCAGAGTGACCCCCAGGTGACCCCCAAACCCCCAGAGTGACCCCAGAGTGACCCCCAGAGTGACCCCCAGAGTGACCCAGAGTGACCCCCAGAGTGACCCCCAGAGTGACCCAGAGTGACCCCCAAACCCCCAGAGTGACCCCCAGAGTGACCCCCAGAGTGACCCCCAGAGTGACCCCCAGAGTGACCCCAGTGACCCCAGAGTGACCCCAGAGTGACCCCCAGTGACCCCAGAGTGACCCAGAGTGACCCAGAGTGACCCCCAGAGTGACCCCCAGAGTGACCCCAGAGTGACCCCCAGAGTGACCCCAGAGTGACCCCCAGAGTGACCCCCAGAGTGACCCCCAGAGTGACCCCCAAACCCCCAGAGTGACCCCCAGAGTGACCCCAGAGTGACCCCAGAGTGACCCAGAGTGACCCCCAGAGTGACCCCCAGAGTGACCCCCAAACCCCCAGAGTGACCCCCAGAGTGACCCCAGAGTGACCCAGAGTGACCCCAGAGTGACCCAGAGTGACCCCCAGAGTGACCCCCAGAGTGACCCAGAGTGACCCCCAGAGTGACCCCCAGAGTGACCCCCAGAGTGACCCCCAAACCCCCAGAGTGACCCCCAGAGTGACCCAGAGTGACCCCCAGAGTGACCCCCAGAGTGACCCCCAGAGTGACCCCCAAACCCCCCAGAGTGACCCCAGAGTGACCCCCAAAACCCCAGAGTGACCCCAGAGTGACCCCCAGTGACCCCCAGAGTGACCCCAAGTGACCCCCAGAGTGACCCCAGAGTGACCCCCAGAGTGACCCAGAGTGACCCAGAGTGACCCCCAGAGTGACCCCAGTGACCCCCAGAGTGACCCCCAGAGTGACCCAGAGTGACCCCAGAGTGACCCCCAGAGTGACCCAGAGTGACCCCCAGAGTGACCCCCAGAGTGACCCAGAGTGACCCAGAGTGACCCCCAGAGTGACCCAGAGTGACCCCCAGAGTGACCCCCAGAGTGACCCAGAGTGACCCCAGAGTGACCCCCAGAGTGACCCAGAGTGACCCCCAGAGTGACCCCCAGAGTGACCCAGAGTGACCCCCAGAGTGACCCCAGTGACCCCCCAGAGTGACCCCCCAGAGTGACCCAGAGTGACCCCCAGTGCCCCCCCCAGTAACCCCCAGTGCCCCCCAGTGCCCCCCTGACCACTCCCAGTGCCCCCGAACCCACCCCAGTCCCCCCCCAGTCCCCCCAGTCCCCCCCCAGTCCCCCCCCAGTCCTCCCCAGTCCCCCCCCCAGTGTCCTCCCAGTTCCCCCCCCAGTCCCCCCCAGGTGCCCCCCCCAAGTGTCCCCCCCCCAGTCCCCCTCCCAGTGCCCCCCCCATTCCCCCCCAGTCCCCCCAGTCCCCCCCAGTCCCCCCCAGTCCATCCCAGTTCCCCCCCAGTGCCCCCCCAGTCCCCCCAGTCCCCCCCAGTCTCCCCAGTGCCCCCCAGTTCCCCCCCAAGTGTCCCCAAGTGTCCCCCCCCCCATTCCCCCCCAGGTCCCCCCCATTCCCCCCCCAGTCCCCCCCAGTCCATTCCCCATTCCCCCCCAGTCCCCCCCAGTCCCCCCCCAGTCCATTCCCATTCCCCCCCAGTCCCCCCATTCCCCCCCCAGTCCCCCCATCCCCCCCGTACCAGCCGCCCGTGGTTCGTTCCGGGGGTCTCCAGCTCCGCCCGTTTCAGGGGGGGCCCCGGGGTCCTCCCAGCTCGGCTCCCGCGGCCTGGGGGAGGGGTCAGGCCACGCCCACCGGGGAACGGGACACGCCCACGGGAACGGGGACACGCCCACGGGAACGGGACACGCCCATGGGAACGGGGACACGCCCACGGGAACCGGGACACGCCCATGGGAACGGGGACACACCCACGGGAACGGGACACACCCACGGGAACGGGACACACCCACGGGAACGGGACACACCCACGGGAACGGGACACACCCACGGGAACGGGACAACGCCCACGGGAACGGGACACGCCCACGGGAACGGGGATACGCCCACGGGGAACGGGACACGCCCACGGGAACGGGACACGCCCACGGGAACCGGGACACGCCCACGGGAACGGGACACGCCCACGGGAACCAGGACACGCCCACGGGAATGGGGACACGCCCACGGGGAACGGGGGACACGCCCACGGGAACGGGGGACACGCCCACAGCACTGGGACACGCCCACGGCCGCCCGCCTTCTGAGCCCCACGCTGGCCACGACCCTCACAGGCCACACCCTTCCCCTCCCAGCCCCACCCCTTCCACCCCTGCCCCACCCTAAAGCCACGCCCACCACAAACCCCGCCCCCACAGCCCCGCCCACCCCTCATTAACCCCCCCTGGCCCCGCCCACCCCTCATTAACCCCTCATTAGCCCCACCCACCCCTCATTAACCCCTCATTAACCCCACCCACCCCTCATTAACCCCTCATTAGCCCCACCCACCCCTCATTAACCCCCTCATTAACCCCACCCACCCCTCATTAACCCCTCATTAGCCCTACCCACCCCTCATTAACCCCACCCACCCCTCATTAACCCCTCATTAACCCCACCCACCCCTCATTAACCCCCTCATTAGCCCCACCCACCCCTCATTAACCCCTCATTAACCCTCATTAACCCCTCATTAACCCCTCATTAACCCCTCATTAGCCCCACCCACCTCTTCCTGGCGGGGCGTGCCCGGGGGGCGTGGCCGAGGGCGGGGTCGCTGCCCCAGCGGGGGAGGGCGGGGCCGGGCCGGGGGGGGGCGGGGGCCTCTCCCGGGGACGCTGCGGGCGCGGGGCCGGGGGGGCGGGGCCTCGGCGGGGGGGGCGGGGCCCAAACCCCGCCCCCGGTGGGGCTCGGCCCCGCCCAGCTGGAAATCCCCGTCCATGGGGATGTAGGGGGCCAGCATGGCCAGGTCCAGCTGGGGGTCAGAGGTCAAAGGTCAGGGGCCAGCATGGCCAGGTCCAGCTGGGGGTCAGAGGGCAAAGGGCAAAGGTCAGGGGATGTAGGGGGCCAGCATGGCCAGGTCCAGCTGGGGGCAAAGGTCAGGGGTCAGGGGCCAGCATGTGGTCAGGGGCCAGCATGGCCAGGTCCAGCTGGGGGTCAGAGGTCAAAGGTCAGGGGTCAGGGGATGTAGGGGGCCAGCATGGCCAGGTCCAGCTGGGGGTCAGAGGTCAAAGGTCAGGGGTCAGGGGATGTAGGGGGCCAGCATGGCCAGGTCCAGCTGGGGGTCAGAGGTCAAAGGTCAGGGGTCAGGGGATGTAGGGGGCCAGCATGGCCAGGTCCAGCTGGGGGTCAGAGGTCAGGGGTCAAAGGTCAGGGGCCAGCATGGCCAGGTCCAGCTGGGGAGGGGTCAAAGGGCAAAGGTCAAGGGTCAAAGGTCAGGGGTCAGGGGATGTAGGGGGCCAGCATGGCCAGGTCCAGCTGGGGGTCAGAGGTCAGGGGTCAAAGGTCAGGGGTCAAAGGGCAAAGGTCAAAGGTCAGGGGATGTAGGGGGGCCAGCATGGCCAGGTCCAGCTGGGGGTCAAAGGTCAAAGGTCAAAGGTCAGGGGATGTAGGGGGCCAGCATGGCCAGGTCCAGCTGGGGGCAAAGGTCAAAGGGCAAAGGGCAAAGGTCAGGGGCCAGCATGGCCAGGTCCAGCTGGGGGTCAGAGGGCAAAGGTCAGGGGTCAGGGGTCAAAGGTCAGGGGTCAGGGGGTGTAGGGGGCCAGCATGGCCAGGTCCAGCTGGGGGCAAAGGTCAAAGGTCAGGGGTCAGAGGGCGGGGTCAGGGGATGTAGGGGGCGGGGTTTGGGGTCAGGGTTTGGGGTCCCCTCCCATTTCTGGGTCAGGATTTGGGATCAGGGTTTGGGGTCAGAATTTGGGGTCGGAATTTGGATTTGGGTTCAGGATTTGGGATTTGGGGTCAGGTTTGGGATCAGGATTTGGGATTTGGGGTCGGAATTTGGGATTTGGGTTCAGGATTTGGGATTTGGGGTCAGGTTTGGGGTCAGGTTTGGGGTTTGGGGTCAGGTTTGGGGTCCCCCCCGCCCCCCCTCACCTGCAGGGCGGTGCCGGGGCCGCGGCTCCCCCCGAAAATCTTCGGGATCTTCAGCGCCCGTTTGTCCCCGGGGGGCTGGGGGGGCACCGACATCGACCCCAGAGCCCCCAAATAACTCCAAACACCCCCCAAAGCCCCCAAAATCCCACTGCAGCCCCCCCACAGACCCCCCAAAACCCCCCCAGACTCTGAAACTTCCAAAAACCCCAAGAACTCCCCCCCAAAAACCCCCCCAGACCCCAAAAACCTCCCCCCAAAACCCCTAAAAAACCCCAAGAATTCCCCCCCAAAACCCCCCCCAGACCCCAAAACCCCCAAAAAAACCCCAAGAACTCCCCCCAAAAACCCCCCCAGACCCCAAAAACCTCCCCCAAAACCCCCAAAAAACCCCAAGAATTCCCCCCAAAAACCCCCCCAGACCCCAAAAACCTCCCCCCAAAAGCCCCAAAAAACCCCAAGAACTCCCCCAAAAACCCCCCAGACCCCAAAAACCCCAAAAAAACCCCAAGAACTCCCCCCAAAAACCCCCCCAGACCCCAAAAACCTCCCCCCAAAACCCCCAAAAACCCCAAGAACTCCCCCAAAAACCCCCCCAGACCCCTCCCCTGCCCCTCTCACCGGGGGGGGGGTCCCGGGGGTCCCGGGGGGGGCGCGGGGGGGGGGTCCAGGATGGGCCCCAGCAGCCGCAGCAGCTCCGGGGAGCAGAAACTCCGGGGGTCCCTCTGCAGAGCGGCCTCGGGGACGTGCTGGGGGCGCACGAAGGCCAGAACCCCCGGGACCCCGGGACCCCCAGCCCTGGGGGGAACAAGACTGAAATCAGCACCGGGACCCCCGAAATCAGCACCGGGACCCCCGAAAACCCCCAAAAACCCCCCAAAATACCCCAAAATCAGCATCAGGACCCCCCAAAACCCCCCAAAATACCACAAAATACCCCAAAATACCCCTGGGACCCCCGGGACCCCCAGCCCTGGGGGGGGAACGAGACCGAAATCAACACCGGGACCCCCGAAATCAGCACCGGGACCCCCCAAAAACCCCCCAAAATACCCCAAAACCCCCCGGGACCCCCGGGACCCCCAGCCCTGGGGGGGAAACGAGACCCAAATCAGCACCGGGACCCCCAAAAACCCCCGGGACCCCCGAAATCAGAACCGGGACCCCCGAAATCAGCACCGGACCCCCGAAACCCCCCAAAACCCCCAAAAATACCCCCCAAAATACCCCGGGACCCCCGGGACCCCCAGCCCTGGGGGGGGAAACGAGACCGAAATCAGCACCGGGACCCCCGAAATCAGCACCGGGACCCCCCAAAACCCCCAAAAACCCCCCAAAATACCCCAAAATACCCCAAAATACCCCAAAAACCCCCGGGACCCCCGGAACCCCCAGCCCTGGGGGGGAAACGAGACCCAAATCAGCACCGGGACCCCCGAAAACCCCCCAAATCCCCCCCCAAATCCCCCCAAATCCCCCCCAAATCCCCCCAATTCCCCCCCAATCCCCCCAAACCCCCCCCAGCCCCCCTCACCCAGTCCCAGCTCCAGGACGCTCTCGGGGGGGGGTCCCGGGGGTCCCGGGGGTCCCGGGGGTCGCCGCCCCCCCCCCCCCCGGCTGCTGCCGCTGGCTCTGCCCCAGGGACAGCACGAGACCCCTCTGCTCCACACGGCTGGGGGGGCACGGACGGACAGATGGACGGATGGACAGACCCCTCCCCAAAATACCCCGGGACCCCAAAATACCCCGGGGGGTCACAAACAGACAGACGGACAGACAGACTGACAGACCCCTCTGCTCCACACGGCTGGGGGGGCACAGATGGATGGACAGAGAGACCCCTCCCCAAAATACCCCGGGGGTCACAGACAGACAGACAGACAGACGGACAGACCCCTCTGCTCCACACGGCTGGGGGGCACGGACAGACGGATGGACAGATGGACAGACCCCTCCCCAAAATACCCCCGGGACCCCAAAAACCCCTGACCCCTCCCCAAAATACCCCAGGACCCCAAAACCCCAGGGGTCACAGACAGACAGACAGACAGACGGACAGACCCCCCTGCTCCACACGGCTGGGGGGGCACGGACAGATGGACAGATGGACAGACGGACAGACCCCTCCCCAAAATACCCCGGGGGGTCACACACAGACAGATGGACAGACGGATGGACAAACGGACAGACCCCTCCCCAAAATACCCCGGGACCCCAAAAACCCCCCTGACCCCTCCCCAAAACCCTGGGAGCCTCAAATAATCCCCCCAAGGACCCCCGAAACGACCCCAAATGGCCCCAAATCCCCCTGAGACCCCCAAATCCCTTCCAGGATCCCCCAAATCCCCCCCAGGACCCCCCAGGATCCCCCAAATCCTCCCCAGGACCCCCCAAACCCCCCCCAGACCCCCTGACCCCCACCTGAGCACAAAGTGCAGGCACACGATGCCCTCGGGGACCCCAAATAAACCCCCAAGGACCCCCCAAATCCCCCCCAGGACCCCCCAGATCCCCCCCAGGACCCCCAGGACCCCCCAAATCCCCCCCAGGACCCCCAGATCCCCCCAGGACGCCCCAAACCCCCCCCAGACCCCCTGACCCCCACCTGAGCACGAAGTGCAGGCACACGATGCCCTCGGGGACCCCAAATAAACCCCCCAGGACCCCCCAGATCCCCCCCAGGACCCCCCAGGACCCCCCAAATCCCCCCCAAACCCCCTGACCCCCACCTGAGCACGAAGTGCAGGCACACGATGCTCACAGGGACCCCAAATAAACCCCCAAGGACCCCCCAAATCTCCCCCAGGACCCCCCAAATCCCCCCCAGGACCCCCCAAATCCCCCCCAGGACCCCCCAATCCCCCCCAGGACCCCCCAAATCCCCCCTGAGACCCCCCAGGATCCCCCAAATCCCCCCCAGGACCCCCAAACCCCCCCCAGACCCCCTGACCCCCACCTGAGCACAAAGTGCAGGCACACGATGCTCACAGGGACCCCCAAATAAACCCCCAAGGACCCCCCAAATCCCTCCCAGGACCCCCCCAAATCCCCCCCAAATCCCCCCAGGAGCCCCCAAATCCCTCCCAGGACCCCCCAAATCCCCCCCAGGACCCCCCTGAGCCCCACCTGAGCACGAAGTGCAGGCACACGATGCCCTCGGGGGCCGCTCGCCCCCCGCCCATCACGGTGGCCTGGGTCTGTGCCCAGAGGAACCCCCCGCGCTTGGCCAGGAACCGATAGTGGCTGGTAACAGCCTGGCCCTTGCTGAGAACTGTGGGGACAGTTTGGGGGGTCCCCAGGGGGATTTGGGGGGATCTGGGGGTCCCCAGGGGGTTTGGGGGGGATTTGGGGGGATTTGGGGAGGTTTTGGGGGTCTGTGCCCAGAGGAACCCCCCGCGCTTGGCCAGGAACCGATAGTGGCTGGTGACAGCCTGGCCCTTGCTGAGAACTGTGGGGACATTTGGGGGTCCTCAGAGGGTTTGGGGGGTCCCCAGGGGGATTTTGGGGGGTCCCCAGGGGGATTTGGGGGGGATTTGGGGGGTCTGTGCCCAGAGGAACCCCCCGCGCTTGGCCAGGAACCGATAGTGGCTGGTGACAGCCTGGCCCTTGCTGAGAACTGTGGGGACATTTGGGGGTCCCCAGGGGGTTTGGGGGGTCCCCAGGGGGATTTGGGGGGGATTTGGGGGATTTGGGGGTCTGTGCCCAGAGGAACCCCCCCGCGCTTGGCCAGGAACCGATAGTGGCTGGTGACAGCCTGGCCCTTGCTGAGAACTGCAGGGACAGTTTGGGGGTCCCCAGGGGGTTTTGGGGGGGATTTGGGGGGATTTGGGGGGATTTGGGGGGATTTGGGGGTCTGTGCCCAGAGGAACCCCCCGCGCTTGGCCAGGAACCGATAGTGGCTGGTGACAGCCTGGCCCTTGCTCAGCACTGTGGGGACATTTGGGGGTCCCCAGAGGGTTTGGGGGGATCTGGGGGGTCCCCAGGGGGATTGGGGGGGATTTGGGGGGGATTTGGGGGGGATTTGGGGGGATTTGGGGGGATTTGGGGGGATTTGGGGGGGATTTGGTGGGGATTTGGGGGGATTTGGGGGGATTTGGGGGGGATTTGGTGGGGATTTGGGGGTCTGTGCCCAGAGGAACCCCCCGCGCTTGGCCAGGAACCGATAGTGGCTGGTGACAGCCTGGCCCTTGCTCAGCACTGTGGGGACATTTGGGGGTCCCCAAGGGGATTTGGGGGGTCCCCAGGGGGATTTGGGGGGTCCCCAGGGGGATTTGGGGGGGATTTGGGGGTCTGTGCCCAGAGGAACCCCCCGCGCTTGGCCAGGAACCGATAGTGGCTGGTGACAGCCTGGCCCTTGCTCAGCACTGTGGGGACAGTTTGGGGGTCCCCAGGGGGATTTGGGGGTCCCCAGGGGGTTTGGGGGGTCCCCAGGGACAGTTTGGGGGTCCCCAGGGACAGTTTGGGGGGTCCCCAGAGGGTTTGGGGGGTCCCCAGAGGGTTTGGGGGGGGATTTGGGGGGTCTTTGGGGGCATTTGGGATACCCAGGGGCAGATTTGGGGGGTTTGGGGATGTGCTGGGGGGGGCATTCAGAGGAATTTTGGGGTTCCCGAGAGGATTTTTGAGGTTCCTGGAAGGTTTTGGGGTTCCTGGAAGGTTTTGGGGTTCCCAGGGTGTTTTTTGGGTTCCTGGGGTTGTTTTTGGAATTCCCGGGGTCATTTTTGGGGTTCCTGGGGTGTTTTTGGTGTTCCCGGGGTCATTTTTGGGGTTCCTGGGGTCGTTTTTGGGGTTCCCGGGGTCATTTTTAGGGTTCCCGGGGTCGTTTTTGGGGTTCCTGGGGTCGTTTTTGGGGGTTCCCGGGGTCATTTTTGGGGTTCCCGGGGTCGTTTTTGGGGTTCCCGGGGTCGTTTTTGGGGTTCCCGGGGTGTTTTTTTGGGGTTCCTGGGGTGTTTCTGGGGTTCCCGGGGTGTTTTTGGGGTTCCCGGGGTGTTTTTTGGGGGTTCCCGGGGTCGTTTTTGGAATTCCCGGGGTCATTTTTGGGGTTCCCGGGGTCGTTTTTGGGGTTCCCGGGGTGTTTTTGGGGTTCCCGGGGTCATTTTTGGGGTTCCCGGGGTCATTTTTGGGGTTCCTGGGGTCGTTTTTGGGGTTCCCAGGGTGTTTTTTGGGGTTCCCGGGGTCATTTTTGGGGTTCCTGGGGTCATTTTTGGGGTTCCCGGGGTCATTTTTGGGGTTCCTGGGGTCGTTTTTGGGGTTCCTGGGGTCGTTTTTGGGGTTCCTGGGGTGTTTTTGGGGTTCCCGGGGTTGTTTTTGGGGTTCCCAGGGTCATTTTTGGGGTTCCTGGGGTCGTTTTTGGGGTTCCCGGGGCACTCACGGGTGTGGACGCTGCGGCTCAGGGTGTTGGAGTCGAGCGCGTGCACGAACTCGTACAGGGAACAGCCCAGGAGCTCCTCGGGGTGGTACCCGGCCACCTCCCCGATCCTGCACCCCAAAATCGTCATCAGGGGACCCCAAAATCAGCATCAGGGGCACCCCAAAACCCCTCTGAGCCCCCACCCCGAAATCCCGGGGAAAAAAACCCAAAATCCCAGAGGAAAACCCCGAAACCCGGCTCCTCCCTGATCCAGCACCCCAAAATCATCATCGGGGTCAGGATTTGGGGTCAGGATTTGGGGCTGGATTTGGGGTTGGGGTTTGGGGTTTGGGGTCAGGATTTGGGGTTTGGGGTTTGGGGTTTGGGGTTGGATTTGGGGCTGGATCTGGGGTTGGATTTGGGGTTGGGGTTTGGGATTTGGGGTCAGATTTGGGGTTGGATTTGGGGTCAGGATTTGGGATTTGGGGTCGGATTTGGGGTTTGGGGTCAGATTTGGGGTTGGATTTGGGGTTTGGGGTCAGATTTGGGGTTGGATTTGGGGTCAGGATTTGGGGTTGGGGTCAGGATTTGGGGTTGGGGTCAGGATTTGGGGTTTGGGGTCAGGATTTGGGGTTGGATTTGTGGTCAGGATTTGGGGTTGGATTTGGGGTCAGGATTTGGGGTTTGGGGTCAGATTCGGGGTCCCCGCCTGTCGTCGCAGTAGGTGAATTTCATGTCCATGGAGTGCCGGGTGAGGACGGTGCCCGAGCCCAGCGGGGCCTCGATGGCTCCGGGGTGGGCGATGGCCTCACAAATCAGCACCAGGCACCGCACGGGCCCCGAGCCCGGCCCCGAGTACGTGCGCATGTGCCCCGCGCAGTGCAGCACCTGGGGGAGCCCAAAAACACCCGAAATTACCCCAAAAACACCCAAAAACACCTTAAAAACACCCGAAATCACCCTAAAATCACCCAAAAACACCCCAAAACACCCCAAAAACACCCAAAAACCACCCCCAAAATCACCCCGCGCAGTGCAGCACCTGGGGGAGCCCGAAACACCCGAAATCACCCTAAAATCACCCAAAAACACCCCAAAACCACCCAAAATCACCCTAAAATCACCCGAAATCACCCCAAAACACCCCAAAAACACCCCAAAAACACCCAGAAACACCCCAAAACCACCCCCAAAATCACCCCGCGCAGTGCAGCACCTGGGGGAGCATGAAATCACCCAAAAACACCCTAAAATCACCTGAAATCACCCTAAAAACACCCAAAAACACCTTAAAAACACCCAAAAACACCCCAAAACCACCCGAAATCACCCTAAAATCACCCAAAAACACCTTAAAAACACCCAAAAACCACCCCCAAAATCACCCCCAAAATCACCCCGCGCAGTGCAGCACCTGGGGAGCATGGAAACACCCAAAAACACCCTAAAATCACCCAAAAACACCCAAAAACACCCCCAAAATCACCCCCAAAAACACCCCAAAACCACCCCCAAAATCACCCCGCGCAGTGCAGCACCTGGGGGAGCATGAAATCACCCAAAAACACCCGAAATTACCCCAAAAACACCCAAAAACACCCAAAAATCACCCAAAATCACCCCAAAACACCCCAAAAACACCCGAAATCATCCTAAAATCACCCAAAAACACCCAAAACCACCCCCAAAATCACCCCGCGCAGTGCAGCACCTGGGGGAGCATGAAATCACCCGAAAACACCCTAAAATCACCCGAAATCACCCTAAAATCACCCAAAAACACCTTAAAAACACCCAAAAACACCCCAAAAACACCCCCAAATTCACCCCCAAAACCACCCCAAAATCCCCCCGAAAATCCCCCGGAATCTCCCCTGGGAGCGCTCGGGATTTAATCCCAAAATTCCCCAAAATTCCCCAAAAATCCTTCCTGGAAATTTCCCGAAATCCCGCCCGGAAACCCTCGGGATTTAATCCCAAAACTCCCCAAAATTCCCTTTGGAAACTTCCCGAAAATTCCCGAAATTCCCCCGGAATTCTCCCCTGGGATCCCTCCCAAATATCCCCAAAATATCCCAGAAATATCCCCAAAAAATCCTCAAAATATCCCAAAATATCCCCGAAAATGTCCCCAAAATCCCCCAAATTTCCCCCCAATCCCCCAAAATCCCCAAATTTCCCAAAATCCCCCGAATTTCCCCCAATTTCCCCCCCGCACCTTCCAGGACGCCGCTTTGAGGTTGAGGCAGCGCCCGCGGCCGCTCAGGGTGCTCTTCATGCGCAGAGAGAAACTGAGGCACGAGCGCTCCCCCCGCAGCCGGAGAGACCCTGGGGGGGCGGGAATTATTGGGGAGGGGTCCCGGGGGTCGGGGGGTCCCGGATTTGGGGGGATTTTGGGGGATTTTGGGGGATTTTGGGGGATTTTGGGGTCTGGGGGCTCTTCATGCGCAGAGAGAAACTGAGGCACGAGCGCTCCCCCCGCAGCCGGAGAGACCCTGGGGAGGGGTCCCGGAATTGGGGAGGGGTCCCGGAATTGGGGAGGGGTCCCGGGAACTGGGGAGGGGTCCCGGGGGTCGGGGGACCCCGGATTTGGGGGGATTTTGGGGGATTTTGGGGTCTGGGGTCTCTCGATGCTCGGAGCGCCCCCCCCGCTATGGGGGCAGCGCTGGGGGGGGAATTTGGGGAGGGGTCCCGGGGTTAATTAATTAGGGGAGGGGTTAATTAATTAGGGGAGGGGTTAATTAATGAGGGGAGGGGTCCCGGGTTAATTTGGGGAGGGGTCTCAGGGTTAATTAATCAGGGGAGGGGTCTCGGGGTTAATTTGGGGAGGGGTCTCAGGGTTAATTAATCAGGGGAGGGGTCCCGGGTTAATTTGGGGAGGGGTCTCACCCTGCCGGGGGCTCAGGGATGATTTTGGGGAGGGTCCCAGGGACATTTTCGGAGCTCGGGGTTAATTTGGGGCGGGGATCCCGGGGTTAATTAATGAGGGGAGGGGTTAATTAATTTGGGGAGGGGTTAATTAATGAGGGGAGGGGTTCATTAATGAGGGGAGGGGTCTCGGGGTTAATTTGGGGAGGGGTCTCACCCTGCCGGGGCCCCAGCGCGTCCTGCAGCTCCTCGTGGTCGCAGGGGTGCACGAAGTCGAAGGCGCTGTGCCCGATCAGCTCCAGCTGGGGGGGTCGCGCCCTCATCTCGCGACCCCCCCCAATTTCGGGGACCCCCCCCAATTTCGGGGACCCCTCCCCAATTTCGGGGACCCCCCCCCCGAATTTTGGGTCAAATTTGGGGCCCCCCCGAGGGATTTTTGGGGCTCCCCGAGGAGTTTTTGGCACCACAAAAGCGTTTGGGGACCCCCCCCATGGATTTTGGGGACCCCCCCAGGGCAGATTTTTTGGGGATCCCCCCCTGAGATTTTTGGGGACCCCCCCGGGGGATTTCGGGGACCCCCCAGGGGGATTTTTGAGCCCCCTCCCCACGTTTTTAGACCCCCCCAGGTCCATTTTTCCCCCTCCTCGCGACGTTTTGGGGCCGCTCCGAACGGAATTTTCCGGGACCCCCCCGGGGGATTTTGGGGACCCCCCAGGACAGATTTTGGGGACCCCCCCAGGGCAGATTTTGGGGACCCCCCCGGACACATTTTTGGGGCTTTTCCCTGCATTTTCCCCCCCTCCAGGTCCATTTTTTTCCCCTCCTCGCGACATTTCGGGGCCGCTCCAAACGGAATTTTTTGCGCTCCCCCGGGGGATTTTTGCGCTCCCCCCGGCGGGTTTTGGGGACCCCCCCGGCGGGTTTTGGGGACCCCCCCGGGCGGGTTTCGGGGTCCCCCCGCGCACCTGGCTGAGCCCCAGCAGGCGGCTGACGTTCTCGGACAGGTAAATCATGTCCCCCCCCTCGCTCAGCACCATCACGAAGCCGCTGAGAGCCTGCAGGTAACAGCCGTCCACAGCCTCGGCAGCCGCTGCCCACGCACCTGGGGGGGCCCGGGGGGGTCTCAGGGGGTCCCCGAAACCCTGAGGGGTCCCCAAAAATACCGGGGGGTCCCCAAAAATACCGGGGGATCCCCAGAAATCCCGGGGGTCTCTAAAAGGGTCGGGGGTCCTGGGGGGTTTGGGGTAGAACCCACCCAGGGCATTGGGAGGGGTTTGGGGACCCTGGGGAGGGGTTTGGGGGGGTTTCAAGGGGTCTGGGGGGGTTTTGGGGGGCCCGGGGGGGTCTCAGGGGGTCCCCGAAACCCGGAGGGGTCCCCAAAAATACCGGGGGGTCCCCAGAAATCCCGGGGGTCTCTAAAAGGGTCGGGGGTCCTGGGGGGTTTGGGGTAGAACCCACCCAGGGCATTGGGAGGGGTTTGGGGGGGTTTCAAGGGGTCTGGGGGGTCTCGGGGGGTCTCAGGGGGTCCCCGAAACCCTGGGGGGTCCCCAGAAATCCCGGGGGTCTCTAAAAGGGTCGGGGGGTCCTGGAGGGTTGGAGGATTTGGGGAGGTTCCCGGTGAATTTGGGGAGGGTCTCGGGGGGCTCCGGTGGATTTTGGGGTCCCGGTGGGTTCGGGGGAGGGTCCAGGATGGATTTGGGGGGGTTCAGGATGGATTTTGGGGTTCGGGATGGATTTGGGGAGGTTCCCGGTGGGATTTTGGGGGTTTCCCGGTGGATTTGGGGTGGATTTTGGGGTTCAGGATGGATTTTGGGGTTCGGGATGATTTTGGGGTGTCTCTGACCCGCGGCCAGCAGCCGCTGCACCCGGAGGTAGCTGATGGATTTTGGGGGAGTTCCCGGTGGATTTGGGGAGGTTCCTGGTGGGATTTTGGGGTTCGGGATGGATTTTGGGGTTCAGGGCGGTTTTGGGGTGTCTCTGACCGGCGGCCAGCAGCCGCTGCACGCGGAGGTAGCTGATGGATTTGTGATGGATTTTGGGGAGGTTCCCGGTGGGATTTTGGGGAGGTTCCCGGTGGATTTTGGGGTTCAGGATGGATTTTGGGGTTCAGGATGGATTTTGGGGTTCGGGGCGGTTTTGGGGTGTCTCTGACCCGCGGCCAGCAGCCGCTGCACGCGGAGGTAGCTGATGGATTTTGGGGGAGTTCCCGGTGGATTTGGGGTGGATTTTGGGGTTCGGGATGGATTTTGGGGTTCGGGGCGGTTTTGGGGTGTCTCTGACCGGCGGCCAGCAGCCGCTGCACGCGGAGGTAGCTGATGGATTTCTGATGGATTTTGAGGGAGTTCCTGGTGGGATTTTGGGGGTTTCTGGGTGGATTTGGGGTCCCGGTGGGTTCAGGATGGATTTTGGGGTTCAGGGTGGTTTTGGGGTGTCTCTGACCGGCGGCCAGCAGCCGCTGCACGCGGAGGTAGCTGATGGATTTTGGGGGAGTTCCTGGTGGGATTTTGGGGAGGTTCCCGGTGGATTTTGGGGTTCAGGATGGATTTTGGGGTTCGGGATGGTTTTGGGGTGTCTCTGACCGGCGGCCAGCAGCCGCTGCACGCGGAGGTAGCTGATGGATTTCTGATGGATTTTGCGGAGGTTCCCGGTGGGATTTTGGGGGTTCCCGGTGGGATTTCGGGGTCCTGGTGGGTTCGGGATGGATTTTGGGGTTCAGGGTGGTTTTGGGGTGTCTCTGACCGGCAGCCAGCAGCCGCTGCACGCGGAGGTAGCTGATGGTCAGGCGCATGATGGACGCTTTGTCCAGGTGGGCGCTGACCCCGCGGGCGAAGGGCAGAGCCAGCGCCAGCTGCCCGAACACCTCGGCCTCGCGGCTGCGGCGGCACCGGGCGGCGTCCCGGGAGCGCTCCCGGCGGCCCTCGGGGGTCGGCCTGGGGAGGAGACCCCAAAAATGAACCCCAAAAATCCCAAATGAACCCCAAAAATCCCCCTGTGTCCCCAAAATCCTGCACTGGATCACGAAATCCCCTCCCGCATCCCCCCAAAACTTCCCCCACTGATCCCCGCCCTGTCCCGGGAGCGCTCCCGGCGGCCCTCGGGGGTCGGCCTGGGGGGGAGACCCCAAAAATCCGAAATGAACCCCAAAAATCCTGAATTGAACCCAAAAAATCCCAAATGAACCCCAAAAAATCCCGAATGAACCCAAAAAATCCCGAATTGAACCCAAAAAATCCCAAATTTAACCCAAAAAATCCTCCTGGATCCTCCCCAAAACTTCCCCCAGTGATCCCCGCCCTGTCCCGGGAGCGCTCCCGGCGGCCCTCGGGGGTCGGCCTGGGGAGGAGACCCCAAAAAATCCCAAATTTAACCCCAAAAAATCCCAAACCGAATCCCAAAATTCCCCTTGGATCCCCAAAATCCCGCATTCCCGCATTCCCGCCTTCCCACCTTCACATATTCCCATTTTCCCCCATTTTTTCCCCGTTTTTTCCCATTTTTTCACCGTTTTTTCCCATTTTTTCGCCGTTCTTCCCCATTTTTTCGCCGGTTTTTCCCGGTTTTCCCATTTTTCCCATTTTCCCCTGTTTTTCCATTTTTTCCCTGCTCTCCCAGGGCCGCGCACGTGCCGCTCCCGGCACGCGCTGTTCCCGATTTTTCCCCGGTTTTTGGCCATTTTCGGCCCGTTTTTGGCCATTTTTTCGCCATTTTTCCCCATTTTTTCGCTGTTTCTCTCATTTTTCCCGTTTTTCCCATTTTTCCCATTTTTTCCGTGCTCTCCCGGGGCCCCGGGGCCGCGCACGTGCCGCTCCCGGCACGCGCTGTTCCCGGTTTTTCCCCGGTTTTTGGCCATTTTCGGCCCGCTTTTCCCCATTTTTTCGCCGTTTTTCCCCATTTTTTCGCTGTTTCTCTCATTTTTCCCGTTTTTCCCATTTTTCCCGTATTTTCCCTGCTCTCCCGGGGCCCCGGGGCCGCGCACGTGCCGCTCCCGGCACGCGCTGTTCCCGATTTTTCCCCGTTCCTGTTCCTGGCTCCGGGCCCGGGGGCCGCGGCCGGGGCAGCGCGGGGGCCCCGAGGGGGCGGGGCTATGCAAATTTATGGTGATTTATGCAAATGAGGGAGAGGGGAAGGCGGGAATGGGAGCGGGACCGGGACCGGGAACGGAACCAGAACCGGGAGCAGAACCGGGCACTGACCGGGACCGGGAACGGAACCAGAACTGGAACCGGGAACGGGACCGGGACCAGAACCGAGAACGGAACCGGGACCAGAACCGGGCACTGACCGGGACCGGGAACAGAACCGGAACCGGGAACGGAACCGGCTGCAAACTGGGACCAGAACCGGGCACTAACTGGGACCGGGACCGGGAACAGAACCAGAACCGAGACCAGAACCGGCTGCAAACTGGGACCAGGACTGGGACCAGTACCGGCTGCAAACCGGGACGAGAACCGGGGCCGGTATCGGGCAGTGACTGGGACCAGAACCGACACCAGAACCGGAAAGTGATTGGGACCAGCATCGAGCACTAACTGGGACCAGGACCGGTACCGGGCACTGACTGGGACCAGGACCGGTACCGGGCACTGACTGGGACCAGGACCGGTACCGGGCAGTGACTGGGACCGGTACCGGCTGCAAACCGAGAGCAGAACCGGGACCGGGACCGGGCAGTGACTGGGACCAGAACCGACACAGGACCGGCTGCAAACCGGGAGCAGAACCGGGACCAGTACTGGGCACTAACTGGGACCAGAACCGGCTGCAAACCGGGACCGGTACCGGGCACTGATTGGTCCCGGTACCGGGCACTAACTGGTCCCGGTACCGAGCCTTAACTGCTCCCGGTACCGAACCCTGACCGGTCCCGGTACCGGGCACTAACTGGTCCCGGTACCGAACCCTGACCGGTCCCGGTACCGAGCCTTAACTGGTCCCGGTACCGAACCCAGGCTGGTCCCGGTACCGAACCCTGACCGGTCCCGGTACCGAACCCCGACGGGTCCCGGTACCGAACCCCGACTGGTCCCGGTACCGAACCCTGACCGGTCCCGCCCGTGTCCCCTCCGGGTCTCCCCTCATTGAGGGACCCCCTCCCCCCCCCCCTCGGCCGCCACGTGGGAGCGACCCCCGCCCCAAATTCGGGGGTCCCAAAAGTCCCCAAATTCCTCACGTGACCCCCCCTCCCCTCCCCCAATTCCGCCACGGGACCCCCGAACAGACCCGGGACCCCCGAACCGACCCGGGACCCCCGAACCGACCCGGGACCCCCCCCCCAATTCCCGGCCCCCCCCCTCCCGGGGGTCCCGGCCGAAGGGGGGCGGGTCCCGCGCCCCCCTCCCCAAAATTCCCGTCCCGGGACCCCCAAAATCAACCGGGCCCCGCCCCCCCCCGAGGGTCCCATTCCCGGGACCCCCCCCCGACCGATCCCGACCCCCCCGGGGGTCCCGGGACCCCCAAAATCAACCGGGACCCGCCCCCCCGGAGAGTCCCAGACCGGATCCGGGACCCCTCCCCCGGGAATTCCGGCCCCGGGACCCCTCCCCAAACCGAGTCCCGGCCCCGGGACCCCTCCCCAAGCCGAGTCCCGACCCCCCCCAGCCCCGGGACCCCTCCCCAAGCCGAGTCCCGACCCCTCCCCGGGACCCCCGCCCATGCGGGCGGACCCCGCCCCTCCCGGGGGTCTCATTCCCTGGCCACGCCCCCCCCGGGGGTCGCATTCCCGGGACCCCCCGTTCCCGGTGACCCCTCCAGGCCCCTCCCCCGCCCCTCCCCGGGGGGGTCTCAGCCCCGGGACCCCTCCCCAAATTCCCCCCCCCCCTCCCCCGGTACCTCGGTCCGGGCCGCCCGTCCATGGCCGCCGCTGCCGCGCCCTCCGCACCCACCGCGCGAGCCCCCTCCTCGGACACGCCCCCTTCGGTGGCCACGCCCCCTTCGGTGGCCACGCCCCCTCTTCGGACACGCCCCCTCCTCGGACACGCCCCCTCCCTCACACACCCCCCTCGGGACACGCCCCCTCCCCAAAATACCCCCGGGACACGCCCCCTCCCCAAAATACCCCCCTGAGGACACGCCCCCTCCCCAAAATACCCCCCGGGACACGCCCCCTCCCCAAAATACCCCCCTGAGGACACGCCCCCTCCCCAAAATACCCCCCTGAGGACACGCCCCCTCCCCAAAATACCCCCTGAGGACACGCCCCCTCCCCAAAATACCCCCGGGACACGCCCCCTCCCCAAAATACCCCCCCGGGACACGCCCCCTCCCCCTTCGCGCGCCCCCTGTCGCGACAGGCCACGCCCCCTTCTCGGAATAACCCGCTGGCCACGCCCCTTTTCTGTGGTCACGCCCCTCTCTGTGGCCACGCCCCCTCCACCTGGACATGGCCACGCCCACTCTGCGTGTGTCAATCACGCCCCGCCGAGGCCACGCCCACAAAACAGCGGCCACGCCCCCCCCGGGCCCCCCAAATCTCACTCGGAGACCCCCAAAATCCCCCTGAACCTTCCCAAAATCCCCTCAAAACACCCAAAACCCCCCCGGGACCCCCCAAACCCCCCCGGGACCCCCCCAATCCCTCGGAGGCCCCGCCCCTTTCCCGAGGCCCCGCCCACCCCGCGTTCCCATTGGCTGCCGCTCGCTCGGTGACCCGGAAGTGGCTCCGCCCCCCGCCGTGACCCGGAAGCGCAGCGGAAGCGGCGGGAGCGGGAGAGCGGCAGCCATGTGAGAGCGGCGGGGGAAAACGGGGAAAAACGGGAAAAAACGGGGGAAAAACGGGAAAAAACGGGAAAAAACGGGGGAAAAAACCGGGATCGGGGAGGGGCCAGCGGGGGGAAGCGGGGAAAGGCGGAGCTGGGGAGCGGGGGGGACACCGGGAGGGGGCGGAACGGGCCGGGGCCGCTCTTTGCCGCTGTCCCCGAGCCGCTCCCGGTGTCCCCACATCCCCCTGATGTCCCCCCGGTGTCCCCTCGGTGTCCCCGGGAGCCTCCTGAAGGACCCCGAGAGCGAGGTGACCCCAGAGATCGGTCCCCAAATGTCCCCAAATGTCCCCAAATGTCCCCAAGTGTCCCGACATTCTCTGACCCTGTGATACCCTCATGACCCCCTGGTGTCCCCAATGTCCCCCCAATGTCCCCGTGGTGTCCCCAGGAGTCTCCTGGACCAGCCCAAGAGTGAGGTGACCCCAGAGATCGATCCCTGTGTCCCCAAATGTCCCCAAATGTCCCCAAATGTCCCCAAATGTCCCCACATCCCCTGACCCTGTGGTGTCCCTGATGTCCCCTCAATGTCCCTGGTGTCCCCAATGTCCTTTTGGTGTCCCCAATGTCCCCAATGTCCCTTTGGTGTCCCCAGGAGTCTCCTGAACAAGCCCAAGAGCGAGATGACGCCAGAGATCCATCCCTGTGTCCCCAAATGTCCCCAAATGTCCCCACATCCCCTGATCCCCCTGGTACCCCGGTGTCCCTGATGTCCCCAATGTCCCCCTGATGTCCCTGTGATGTCCCCAATGTCCCTTTGGTGTCCCCAGGAGTCTCCTGAACAAGCCCAAGAGCGAGGTGACCCCAGAGATCGATCCCTGTGTCCCCAAATGTCCCCACATCCCCTGACCCTGTGGTGTCCCTGGTGTCCTCCCAATGTCCCCAACACCCCCCTGATGTCCCCAATGTCCCCCTGATGTCCCGGTGTCCCCACATCCCCTGACCCTGTGATCCCCTGATGTCCCCTCAATGTCCCTGAGGCTCCCCTGATGTCCCCAATGTCCCCAAGGTCCCCCTGATGTCCCCAATGTCCCCAAATGTCCCCAGGAGTCTCCTGAACAAGCCCAAGAGCGAGATGACCCCGGAGATCCATCCCTGTGTCCCCAAATGTCCCCACATCCCCTGACCCTGTGATGTCCCTGAGGCTCCCCTGATGTCCCCAATGTCCCCCCGATGTCCCCAATGTCCCCAGGAGTCTCCTGAACAAGCCCAAGAGCGAGATGACGCCCGAGGAGCTGCAGAAGCGCGAGGAGGAGGAGTTCAACACGGGCCCTCTGTCGGTGCTGACGCAGAGCGTGAAGAACAACACCCAGGTGCTGATCAACTGCCGCAACAACAAGAAACTGCTGGGGCGTGTCAAGGCCTTTGACAGGTGAGGAAATGTCCCCAGAGTGTCCCCAAGGTGTCCCCAAAGTGTCCCCAAAGTGTCCCCGAGGTGTCCCCAAAGTGTCCCCAGAGTGTCCCCAGAACAACACCCAGGTGCTGATCAACTGCCGCAACAACAAAAAGCTCCTGGGGCGTGTCAAGGCCTTCGACAGGTGAGTCACAGTGTCCCCAAGGTGTCCCCAAAGTGTCCCCAAAGTGTCCCCAAAGTGTCCCCAAGGTGTCCCCAAAGAGCACCCAGAACAACACCCAGGTGCTGATCAACTGCCGCAACAACAAAAAACTGCTGGGGCGTGTCAAGGCCTTCGACAGGTGAGTCACAGTGTCCCCAAAGTGTCACCAGAGTGTCCCCAAGGTGTCCCCAAGGTGTCCCCAGAGTGTCCCCAGAGTGTCCCCAAAGTGTCCCCAAAGTGCACCCAGAACAACACCCAGGTGCTGATCAACTGCCGCAACAACAAAAAGCTCTTGGGACGTGTTAAAGCCTTCGATAGGTGAGTCACAGTGTCCCCAAAGTGTCCCCAAAGTGTCCCCAAAGTGTCCCCAAAGTGTCCCCAAGGTGTCCCCAAGGTGTCCCCAGGGTGTCCCCAAAGTGTCCCCAAAGAGCACCCAGAACAACACCCAGGTGCTGATCAACTGCCGCAACAACAAGAAACTGCTGGGGCGCGTTAAAGCCTTCGACAGGTGAGGAAATGTCCCCAGAGTGTCACCAGGGTCCCCAAAGTGTCCCCAAGGTGTCCCCAAAGTGTCCCCAAAGAGCACCCAGAACAACACCCAGGTGCTGATCAACTGCCGCAACAACAAGAAACTGCTGGGGCGTGTGAAAGCCTTCGACAGGTGAGTCACAGTGTCCCCAGAGTGTCCCCAAAGTGTCCCCAAGGTGTCCCCAGAGTGTCCCCAAAGTGTCCCCAAAGTGTCCCCAGAGTGTCCCCAAAGTGTCCCCAAAGTGTCCCCAGAGTGTCACCAAAGTGTCCCCAAAGTGTCCCCAAAGAGACCCAGAACAACACCCAGGTGCTGATCAACTGCCGCAACAACAAAAAGCTCCTGGGGCGCGTTAAAGCCTTCGACAGGTGAGGAAATGTCCCCAGAGTGTCCCCAAGGTGTCCCCAAAGTGTCCCCAGAGTGTCCCTGAGGTCCTCAAAGTGTCCCCAAAGTGTCACCAAAGTGTCACCAGGGTCCCCAAAGTGTCCCCACAGTGACCCCAGGGTCACCAAAGTATCCTCAGGGTGACCAAGGTGTCCCCAGGGTGACCCCAAGGTCAGCTCTGTGACCTCAAGGTGTCCTCAAGGTATCCCCAGGGTGTCCCCAAAGTGTCACCAGGGTCCCCAAAGTGTCCCCAAAGTGTCCCCAAAGTGTCCCCAGTGTCCCCAAGGTGTCACCACAGTGACCCCAGGGTCACCAAAGTGTCCCCAGTGTGACCACGGTGTCCCCAAGGTGACCCCAAGGTCAGCTCTGTGACCTCAAGGTGTCCCCAAGGTGTCCCCAAGATCCTCGGAGTGTCCCTGGAGTCCCCATGGTGTCCCCAAGGTGTCCCTGAGGTCCTCAAAGTCCCCAAATCCATTTTTTTTCCCCAGCAAATCCTGGTTTATGCCCTCCAAATCCCATTTTTTTCCCCAAAAAATTCCATTTTTCCCCCAAATCCCAGATTTTTCCACCCAACTCCAGGTTTTTTCCCCCCCAAATCCCGTTTTTTTCCCCAAATCCCATTTTTTTCCCCTTGAATCCTGGATTTCCCGTCGCAAATCCCGTTTTTTCCCCCCAAACCCAGGTTCTTTCCCCCCAAATCCTGGATTTCCCCCCAAACCCAGGTTTTTTCCCCCCCAAATCCCATTTTTTCCCCCCAAATCCCATTTTTTCCCCCCAAATCCCGTCTTCCCCCCCCAAATCATGTTTTTTCCCCCCAAATCCCATTTTTCCCCCCCAAATCCCATTTTTTCCCCCCAAATCCCATTTTTTTCCCCCTGAATCCTGGATTTCCCGTCCCAAATCCCATTTTTCCCCCCCAAATCCCATTTTTCCCGTTTTCCCGGCAGGCACTGTAACATGGTGCTGGAGAACGTCAAGGAGATGTGGACGGAGGTGCCCAAGAGCGGCAAAGGGAAGAAGAAATCCAAACCCGTCAACAAGGACCGGTACATCTCCAAAATGTTCCTGCGCGGAGACTCCGTCATCGTGGTCCTGAGGAACCCTCTGATCGCTGGGAAATAACGGGGAATTCACAGCTGGAATCATCCTGGAACATCCCAGAACCTTCCAGAACATCCCAGAACATCCCAGAACATCCCAGAACATCCCAGACAAGGACCGGTACATCTCCAAAATGTTCCTGCGCGGAGACTCCGTCATCGTGGTGCTCAGGAACCCTCTGATCGCTGGGAAATAACGGGGAATTCACAGCTGGAATCATCCTGGAACCTTCCAGAACATCCCAGAACATCCCAGAGCATCCCAGACTCCGTCATCGTGGTCCTGAGAAACCCCCTGATCGCTGGGAAATAACAAATTCCCAATTGGAATAATCCCAGAACATCCCAGAACCTTCCAGAACATCCCAGAGCATCCCAGAACATCCCAGAACCTTCCAGAACATCCCAGAGCATCCCAGAGCATCCCAGAGCATCCCAGACTCCGTCATCGTGGTGCTGAGAAACCCCCTCATCGCGGGAAAATAACGGGGGATTCCTGATGGGAATCATCCTGGAACCTTCCAGAACATCCCAGAACATCCCAGAACATCCCAGAGCATCCCAGAGCATCCCAGACTCCGTCATCGTGGTGCTCAGGAACCCCCTCATCACTGGGAAATAACGGGGAATTCCTGATTGGAATCATCCTGGAACCTTCCAGAACATCCCAGAACATCCCAGAGCATCCCAGACTCCGTCATCGTGGTGCTCCGAAACCCCCTGATAGCTGGGAAATAATGGGGAATTCACAGCTGGAATCATCCCGGAACATCCCAGAACCTTCCAGAACATCCCAGAGCATCCCAGAACCTTCCAGAACATCCCAGAGCATCCCAGACTCCGTCATCGTGGTCCTGAGAAACCCCCTGATAGCCGGGAAATAACGGGGAATTCACAGCTGGAATCATCCCAGAACATTCCAGAACCTTCCAGAGCATCCCAGACTCCGTCATCGTGGTGCTCAGGAACCCCCTGATAGCCGGGAAATAACGGGGAATTCACAGCTGGAATCATCCCAGAACATTCCAGAACCTTCCAGAGCATCCCAGACTCCGTCATCGTGGTGCTCAGGAACCCCCTGATAGCCGGGAAATAACGGGGAATTCACAGCTGGAATCATCCCAGAACATTCCAGAACCTCCTGGAACCTTCCAGAACCTTCCCAGAGTGGCTCCATCATCGTTGGGGAATTTGGGATTCCTTGGGAATCATCCGTGGATCCTCCCAGAACTTTCCAGAACCTTCCAGAACCTCCCGGAACCTTCCCAGCCCCCCCAAGCTCAGATTTCCCCTCCCCCCTCGTTCCCGGCTGGATTTTTGGGATGGAGAAAACGGAATTTGGGGATGGGGCAGGAATTTCGGGATGGGGTTGGATTTTTGGGGTTGGGATTTTTTGGGATGGGCGGAACGGGAATTTTGGGATGTTACAGGAATTTTTGGGATGTTCCAGGAATTTTTTGGGATGTTACAGGAATTTTTTGGGATGGGGTTTTTTGGGATGGAACAGGAATTTTGGATGTTACAGAATTTTTGGGATGGAGCTGGGATTTTTTGGGATGTTACAGGAATTTTTGGGATGGACAGAGCGGAATTTAGGGATAGAACAGGATTTTTTGGGATGGGATTTTTTTGGGATGGAACAGGAATATTTTGGGATGGGATTTTTTGGGATGGACAGAACAGGAATTTTTGGGATGTTCCAGGAATTTTTTGGGATGGGATTTTTTTGGGATGTTCCAGGAATTTTTTGGGATGGGATTTTTTTGGGATGTTCCAGGAATTTTTTGGGATGGGATTTTTTGGGATGGACAGAACAGGAATTTTTGGATGTTCCAGGAATTTTTTGGGATGGACGGAGCGGGAATTTCGGGACCCCCCCCCTCCCTCCCCCCGTGCCAATAAAATCCGTTTCCACCCCTCGATCTCCCCCTCCCCAATTGACAGAAAACAGCGGAGACCCCTCCCCAAAATGAGCATCCAAAGGCTTTAATTCCCAAAAATTCCCAAAAAACCCCGGGAAGGGAGGGGACACCGGGAGGGGGAGGGGAGGGGAGGGGAGGGGGGAGGGGCTGAATTTGGGGAGGGGTCCAGGCCCCTCCCCCCCTCAGATTTTCTTCCGCTGCGGCCGAACCCTCGGGAAGAGCTGGGGGAGGGGAGAGAGGGGAGAGAGGTGAGACCCCCGCCCCAAAAATATCCAAAAAATGTCCCAAAATGTCCCAAAAAATCCCAAAAAAAACCCCAAAATGTCCAAAAATATCCCAAAAAAAACCCCAAAAATATCCCAAAAATGTCCCAAAAATATCCAAAAAAAACCCCAAAATGTCCCAAAAATATCCCAAAAAAAACCCCCAAAATGTCCCAAAAATATCCCAAAAAAACCCCTAAAATATCCCAAAAATATCCCAAAAAACCCCAAAATGTCCCAAAAATATCCCAAAAAAAACCCCTAAAATATGCCAAAAAAACCCAAAAATATCCCAAAAAATATCCCAAAAAATATCCCAAAATGTCCCAAAAAAACCCCCAAAATATCCCAAAAATCCCCCAAAAAATATCCCAAATAAAACCCCAAAAAATCCCAAAAATAACCAAAAAGATCCCAAAAAAACCCAAAAATATCCCCAAAAAAACCCAAAAAATATCCCAAAAATCCCCCCAAAAAATATCGCAAAAAATCCCCCCCGAAATATCCCAAAAATGCCCCCAAAAAATCTCAAAAATATCGCAAAAATCCCCCCAAAATTATCCCAAAAATATCCCAAAAAAAACCCCAAAATGTCCCAAAAATCCCCCTGAAAAATATCCCAAAAATTATCCCAAAAATATCCCAAAAAAACACCAAAAAATATCCCAAAAAACCCCCCAAAAATATCCCAAACCCCCCCCAAAATATCCCAAAAATAACCCAAAAATTATCCCAAAAAAAACCCCCCAAAATATCCCAAAAATATCCCAAAAAAATCCCGAAAATCCCCCCCAAAATATCCAAAAAAACCCAAAAATATCCCAAAAAAAACCCTCGAAAAATATCCCCAAAAATATCTCAAAGATACCCCAAAAACCCCAAAAATATCCCAAAAAAACCCCCAAAATTATCCCAAAAATATCCCAAAAAAACCCCAAAATGTCCCAAAAATCCCCCTGAAAAATATCCCAAAAATTATCCCAAAAATATCCCCAAAATCCCCCAAAAATATCCCAAAATATCCCAAAAAAATCCTGAAAATCCCCCCAAAAATATCCCAAAAAACCCCAAAAATATCCCAACCCCCCCAAAAATATCCCCAAAAATCCCCCACCAAAAATATCCTAAAAAAAACCCCCAAAATAACCCAAAAATCCCCCAAAAAATAACCTAAAAATTATCCCAAAAATATCCCAAAAATTCTCCCAAAACCCCCCCCAAATATCCCAAAAAAACCCCAAAAATAACCCAAAAATCCCCCAAAAGTTACCCAAAAATATCCCAAAAATATCCCAAAAATTCTCCCCAAAATATCCCAAAATATCCCAAAAAAACCCCAAAAATATCCCAAACCCCCCCCAAAATATCCCCAAAATCCCCGCAGGGTCATGGAGGGGCTCTGGGACCCCCTCCCCAAATCCCCATTTCCCCCTCCCCAAATCTCCCTTTGGGTGACCCCCGGGACCCCTCCCCAGCCCTGGGGACCCTGTAGGGACCCCTCCCCACCCCCGGGACCCCTCCTAGCCCCCTCCCCAGCCCTGGACCCCTCCCCACCCTTGGGGACCCCTCCTCACCCCCGGGGACCCTTCCTCACCCTCAGAGCCCCCTCCCCACCCCTGGGACCCCTCCCCACCCCCGGGGACCCCTGTAGGGACCCCTCCCCACCCCTGGGGACCCTCAGAGACCCCTCCCCACCCCTGGGGACCCCTCCCCACCCCTCAGAGCCCCCTCCCCACCCCTGGGGACCCCTCCTCACCCCGAAGTAGTTCCGGGGCACGTATCCCTCGTGGCCGTACAGGGACCCCCAGGGACCCCTCCCCACCCCTGGGGACCCCTGGGGACCCCTCCCCACCCTTGGGACCCCTCCTCACCCCCGAAGTAGTTCCTGGGCACGTATCCCCTCGTGGCCGTACAGGGACCCCCAGGGACCCCCACCACCCCTGGGACCCCTCCCCACCCTTGGGACCCCTCCCCACCCTGGGGACCCCTCCCACACCTCTGGGGACCCCTGTAGGGACCCTCCTCACCCCTGGGACCCCTCCTCACCCCGAAGTAGTTCCTGGGCACGTATCCCTCGTGGCCGTACAGGGACCCCCACCACCACTCCAGCTCCTCGGGGGGCTCCCGGCGCAGAACCGTCACCGGCTCCCCCTCCCCGGAACGAGAGCTCGTCCCCAAACTCGGCGCTGTAATCCCAGAGCGCGTACACCACGCCGCTGTTCAGCACCCCCATCCCCTGCTCCACCTCTGGGGAACCACAAAAATACAAAATGTTATTGAAAATATGAAATTGTTACCAAAAAACCCAAAATGTTACCCAAAATCCCGAATTGTTACACAAAACCTGCCCTGAAACCCCAAAACTGCCCAAAACTCCACCCTGTAATCCCAGAGCGCGTACACCACGCCGCTGTTCAGCACCCCCATCCCCTGCTCCACCTCTAAAGAACCAAAAAAATACAAAATGTTATCAAAAAAACCCAAAATGTTATCAAAAAAACCAAAATGTTACCCAAAAATCCCAAATTGTTACACAAAAACTGCCCAAAATCCGAATTGTTACCCCAAAACTGCCCCAAACCCCAAACTCGGCGCTGTAATCCCAGAGCGCGTACACCACGCCGCTGTTCAGCACCCCCATGCCCTGCTCCACCTCTGGGGGACCAAAAAATATAAAATGTTATCAAAAAAACTCAAATTGTTACCAAAAAACCCCAAATTGTTACACAAAACCTGCCCCAAATCCCGAATTGTTACCCCAAAACTGCCCTGAAACCCAAAACTGCCCCAAACTCCACCCTGTAATCCCAGAGCGCGTACACCACGCCGCTGTTCAGCACCCCCATGCCCTGCTCCACCTCTGGGGGATCAAAAAAATATAAAATGTTATTGAAAATATGAAATTGTTACCAAAAAACCCCAAAATGTTACCCCAAAACTGCCCCAAAAATCCCCAAACTCGGCGCTGTAATCCCAGAGCGCGTTCACCACGCCGCTGTTCAGCACCCCCATCCCCTGCTCCACCTCTGGGGAACCACAAAAATACAAAATGTTATCAAAAAATATGAAATTGTTACCAAAAAACCCAAAATGTTACCCAAAATCCCGAATTGTTACACAAAACCTGCCCTGAAACCCCAAAACTGCCCCAAAAAACCCGAAATGTGACCAAAAAACCTCAAATGTTACCCAAAAACCCCAAATTCTTACCCTAAACTGCCCCCAAATCCCAAATAATTACTCCAAAATGCCCCAAAAATCCCAAATTGTTGCTCCAAAAGTGCCCCCACAACCCCAAATCACCCCAAAACTCCCTCCCAGTCCCCCCCCAGTCCCCCCCAGTCCCTCCCAGTCCCATCCCAGTCCCTCCCAGTGCTCACCAGTCCCTCCCAGTGCTCACCAGTAAGGTAACTGGAGCAGTCAGCGTACCCCTCCCGGTACGGGTCGCATTTCCAGTCCCTCCCAGTCCATCCCAGTGCCCCCCAGTCCTCCCAGTGCTCACCAGTAAGGTAACTGGAGCAATCAGCGTACCCCTCCCGGTACGGGTCGCATTTCCAGTCCATCCCAGTGCTCACCAGTAAGGTAACTGGAGCAGTCGGCGTACCCTCCCGGTACGGGTCGCATTCCCAGTGCCCCCCAGTGCTCACCAGTCCATCCCAGTCCCTCCCAGTGCTCACCAGTAAGGTAACTGGAGCAGTCGGCGTACCCCTCCCGGTTCGGTGTCGCATTCCCAGTCCCTCCAGTCCCTCCCAGTCCCTCCCAGTGCTCACCAGTAAGGTAACTGGAGCAGTCGGCGTACCCCTCCCGGTACGGGTCGCATTCCCAGTCCCTCCCAGTCCATCCAGTGCTCACCAGTCCCATCCCAGTCCCTCCCAGTGCTCCACCAGTAAGGTAACTGGAGCAGTCGGCGTACCCCTCCCGGTACGGGTTTGCATTCCCAGTCCCTCCCAGTGCTCACCAGTGCTCACCAGTCCATCCCAGTCCCTCCCAGTCCATCCAGTCCCTCCCAGTGCTCACCAGTCCCTCCCAGTGCTCACCAGTAAGGTAACTGGAGCAGTCGGCGTACCCCTCCCGGTACGGGTCGCATTCCCAGTCCCTCCCAGTGCTCACCAGTCCCTCCCAGTGCTCACCAGTAAGGTAACTGGAGCAGTTGGCGTACCCCTCCCGGTACGGGTCACATTTCCCAGTCCCATCCCAGTCCCTCCCAGTGCTCACCAGTAAGGTAACTGGAGCAGTCGGCGTACCCCTCCCGGTACGGGTCACATTCCCAGTCCCTCCCAGTCCCTCCCAGTCCCTCCCAGTGCTCACCCAGTAAGGTAACTGGAGCAGTCCGCGTACCCCTCCCGGTACGGGTCGCATTCCCAGTGCTCCCCAGTCCATCCCAGTGCTCACCAGTCCATCCCAGTCCATCCCAGTGCTCACCAGTAAGGTAACTGGAGCAATCAGCGTACCCCTCCCGGTACGGGTCGCATTTCCAGTCCCTCCCAGTCCCTCCCAGTGCTCACACAGTAAGGTAACTGGAGCAGTCGGCGTACCCCTCCCGGTACGGGTCGCATTCCAGTCCCTCCCAGTCCCTCCCAGTGCTCACCAGTCCATCCCAGTCCCATCCCAGTGCTCACCAGTCCCCCCCAGTGCTCACCAGTCCATCCCAGTGCTCACCAGTCCATCCCAGTGCTCACCAGTAAGGTAACTGGGAGCAGTCGGCGTACCCCTCCCGGTACGGGTCGCATTCCCAGTCCCTCCCAGTCCCTCCCAGTGCCCCCCAGTGCTCACCAGTAAGGTAACTGGAGCAGTCGGCGTACCCCTCCCGGTACGGGTCGCATTCCCAGTCCATCCCAGTCCCTCCCAGTCCCTCCCAGTGCTCACCAGTAAGGTAACTGGAGCAGTCAGCGTACCCCTCCCGGTACGGGTCGCATTTCTCCACGGCCAAGCTGCCGTCGCTGCCCGTGGTGGCGAAGATGGCGGCGCCGTGACGGACGAGGGCGACGCAGACGCCGGTGTCGTTACAGGACGCTGCGCAGTGCAGGGGGGTCCTGGGACACCCCAAAATGTCAGG
Organism: Poecile atricapillus; assembly: GCF_030490865.1. Lineage (NCBI taxonomy): Eukaryota > Metazoa > Chordata > Aves > Passeriformes > Paridae > Poecile > Poecile atricapillus. Next base: position 7,310 of record NW_026709122.1, on the reverse strand, counting down.
GGACACCCCAAAAACTGAGGGGTCACCCCCAAAAGCTGAGGGGTCCCTGGGGTTTGGGGTCCCTGGGGTTATTGGGGTCACCAGGGTGACGCAGACGCCGGTGTCGTTACAGGACACTGCGCAGTGCAGGGGGGTCCTGGGGACACCCCAAAATCAGGGGACACCCCAAAATGTCAGGGATTGACCCCAAAACCTGTCAGGGGTCCACCCCAAAACCTGAGGGGTCCCTGGGGTTTGGGGGTCCCTGGGCTTTGGGTGGATTTTGGGGGATTTTTGGGGTCACTGAGGGGGTGGGGACCCCAATCGGGGAATGTTGGGATCCCCCCCTGTCCCCAATGTCCCCCCCAATGTCCCCAGTGAAGTCCCCAATGTCCCCAGTGTCCCAGTGTCCCCAGTGTCCCCCCCAGTGTCCCCAGTGATGTCCCCCAATGTCCCCAGTGTCACCATCCGTGGCTGTCCGGGGAGTTGATGTTGGCCTGTCCCAGTGTCCCCAATGTCCCCAGTGTCCCCAGTGTCCCCAGTGATGTCCCCAGTGTCCCCAGTGATGTCCCAGTGTCCCCAGTGTCCCCAATGTCCCCAGTGTCCCCAGTGATGTCCCCAGTGTCCCCCAATGTCCCCAGTGTCCCCAGTGATGTCCCCAATGTCCCCCAGTGTCACCATCCGTGGCTGTCGGGGGAGTTGACGTTGGCCTGTCCCAGTGTCCCCAATGTCCCCCCCAGTGTCCCCAGTGATGTCCCCAGTGTCCCCAATGTCCCCAGTGTCCCCCAATGTCCCCAATGTCCCCAATGTGTCACCATCCGTGGCTGTCCGGGGAGTTGACGTTGGCCCCGCTGGCGATCAGGAACTCCACGATTCCGTAGTTGCTGCCGCAGATGGCGTTGTGCAGCGCCGTGATGCCCTCGTCGTTGGGCTGGCTCGGGTCGTTCAGCTGGGGACAGCGGCTCTGTGTCCCCTCTGTCCCCTGTGTCCCCTCACTGCCACCCCTGGGTCCCCTCTGTCCCCTCACTGCCACCCTGGGACAGCGCCGTGATGCCCTCGTCGTTGGGCTGGCTCGGGTCATTCAGCTGGGGACAGCGGCTCTGTGTCCCCTCTGTCCCCTCTGTCCCCTCACTGCCACCCCTGTGTACCCTCCTGTCCCCTCCCTGCCACCCCAGGGGACATCCAGGGACACCCTCGTGTCCCTCTGTCCCCCTGCTCTTGTCCCCATTGTCTCCCTGTCCCCGCTGTCCCCAACCCCCTTCTCCGTGTCCCCTGTCCCACGAATGTACCATGTCCCCAATGTCCCCCCGTGTCCCCAGTGTCCCCAATGTCCCCAATGTCCCCAATGTCCCCCAGTGTCCCCAGTGTCCCCAATGTCCCCAATGTCCCCAGTGTCCCCAGTGTCCCCTCAGTGTCACCTGTGCCACCGCCTGCTGCACCACGTCCAGCTCCCCGGTGAGGGCCGCGTCCAGCAGCAGCACCAGCGGGTTCAGACCCCCCAATGTCCCCAATGTCCCCAATGTCCCCTCAGTGTCCCCAATGTCCCCAATGTCCCCAATGTCCCCAGTGTCCCAATGTCCCCAGTGTCCCCAGTGTCCCCAATGTCCCCCAATGTCCCCCAGTGTCCCCCCAGTGTCCCCAGTGTCCCCAATGTCACCTGTGCCACCGCCTGCTGCACCACGTCCAGCTCCCCGGTGAGGGCCGCGTCCAGCAGCAGCACCAGCGGGTTCAGACCCCCCAATGTCCCCCCAGTGTCCCCAATGTCCCCAATGTCCCCCAGTGTCCCCAATGTCCCCAATGTCACCTGTGCCACCGCCTGCTGCACCACGTCCAGGCTCCCCGGTGAGGGCGGCGTCCAGCAGCAGCACCAGCGGTTCAGACCCCCCAATGTCCCCCCAATGTCCCCCCAGTGTCCCCAATGTCCCCAGTGTCACCTGTGCCACCGCCTGCTGCACCACGTCCAGCTCCCCGGTGAGGGCGGCGTCCAGCAGCAGCACCAGCGGGTTCAGCCGCACCCGAGCCCCGGGGCGGCGCCGAGGGGAGGAGGGGTCCCGAAGGGCCGAGCGCAGCTCCTGTGACAGCGGGGACATTGGGACATCAGTGGGGACATCACTGGGGACAGCCCCGGACATCGGGGACACCACCCGGGACACTGGGGACATCATTGGGGACATCACCCCGGGGCGGCGCCGGGGGGAGGAGGGGTCCCGCAGGGCCGAGCGCAGCTCCTGCGACATTGGGGACATTGGGGACATCATTGGGGACATTGGGGACATCATTGGGGACATCGGGGACACCATTGGGGACATTGGTGACACCACCCCGGGGCGGCGCCGAGGGGAGGAGGGGTCCCGCAGGGCCGAGCGCAGCTCCTGCGACATTGGGGACATCGGGGACATCAGTGGGGACACCTCGGGACACGGGGGATATCAGCCCGGGACATACCGGGACATTGGGGACATCACTGGGGACATTGGGGACACCGGGGATATCACCCCAGCACATCCTGGGACATTGGGGACACCACCCGGGACACCTCGGGGACACCGGGGACATCATTGGGACATCGGGGACATCATTGGGGACACCCCCGGGACACTGGGGACACCATCTGGGACATTGGGGACATCACTGGGAACACCCCGGACCTTGGGGACATCATCGGGGACACTGGGGACAGCGGGGACATCACCCCGGGACACCCCGGACATCGGGGACATCACCCCGGGACACCTCGGGGGGGTCTCAGAGGGACGGGGACACCTCGGGGGCTCCCGGTGACACCGGGTGACACCAACTGGGGTCCCCACCCCCGCTCACCGTCACCTGTCCCGTCCCCGCCGCTGTCACCGGGGCTGTCCCGGCGCTCTCCAGGGCCGGTGCCGGTGCCGGTGCCGGTGCCGCCCCCTCGGCGGTGCCGGTGTCGGTCCCGGGAGCCCCGGGCCGGTGCAGGAGGCGCGGGATCAGCTGCCGGTACTGGCGGGCCCGGTTGGGAGCCGCCGCCGCGGGCCCGGGGCTCTGCTCCATCGAGCCCCGGCGCTTGAGGGGTCGCGGCATCTCCGCCAGGACCCTCCGGAGCTCCTGAAGCTCCGGGACCCCCCGGGCCCCCGGGGGCAGCAGCGGCTGCAGCCGGGTCGGGCTGAGCGGCCGCGCCGGGGGAACCTCGGGGGGACCCTCGGGGGGACCCTCGGGGGGACAATCGGGGGGTCCCTCCTGGGGACACTCCTGGGGACACTCCGGGGGTCCCTCCGGGGGTCCCTCCGGGGGTCCCTCCGGGGGTCCCTCGGGCTCCGAGCAGCGCAGGAGCCGCTCCAGGTCCGGCTCGTCCGGGGGAGCGGAGCGGGGAGGGGCTGGGGAGGGGAGAGAGGGGTGAGGGAGGGGAGGGAGGGGAGGGGAGACCCCCGGACTGGGGAGGGGAGAAAGGGGGGAGGGAGGGGAGGGAGGGGAGGGGAGACCCCGGGATTGGGGAGGGGAGAGAGGGGTGAGGGAGGGGAGGGAGGGGAGGGGAGGGGAGGGAGGGGGAGACCCCGGGATTGGGGAGGGGAGACCCCGGGATTGGGGAGGGGAGAAAGGGGTGAGGGAGGGGAGGGAGGGGAGGGGGAGACCCCGGGATTGGGGAGGGGGGAGGGAGGGGTGAGGGAGGGGGAGGGAGGGGAGGGGGGAGACCCCCGGGATTGGGGGGGAGGGGAAGCCCCAGGGACCCCTCCCCAAAATGCCCTTTTTACCCTCCCACCCCTCCAAATTCCCTTTTTCCCCCCCAAATCCCCTTTTTTACCTCCCCCCCAAATCCCCTTTTTTCCCTCCCCAAATCTCCTTTTCCCCCCCTCCAAATCCCTTTTTTTCCCCCAAATTCCCTTTCCCTCCCTCCAAATTCCCCTTTTTACCCCCCAAAATCCCCTTTTTATCCCCAAAACCCCCCCAAAATCCCCTTTTTATCCCCAAAACCCCCCCAAAATCCCCTTTTTATCCCCAAAACCCCTCTAAATCCCCTTTTTCCTCCCCAAATCCCCTTTTTTCCCCAAATTCCCTTTTCCCTCCCCAAATTCCCTTTTTTCCCTCCCCAAATCCCCTTTTCCCTCCCCAAATCCCCTTTTCCCTCCCCAAATCCCTTTTTTCCCTCCCAAATCCCCTTTTTTCCCCAATTCCCCTTTTTCCCTCCCCAATTCCCCTTTTTTCCCCCAAATTCCCCTTTTTTCCCCAAATTCCCCTTTTTCCCCCCCAAACCCCCCCCAAAATCCCCTTTTATCCCCCCAACCCCCCCCAAAAATCCCTTTTCCTCCCCAAAATCCCCTTTTTTCCCCCAAATCCCCTTTTTCCCCAAATCCCCTTTTTTCCCCCAAACCCCCCCTCTCCCCCCCCACCCCATCCCCCCCCCTCTCACCTTCCCCCCCCGCCGCCCCTCCCTGGGCGGGGTCGCCGCCGGCCCCTTTTGGGGTCCCCCCTGCCCCCCCGTGGGTGGGGGAGGGGCAGGGTCCCCCTCCCACCCCGCGCACCCTCCCCCCCCCCTGCTCCCAGACCGCGCTCTGGAGGCGGAAAATGACCGAGAGGGGAGGGGCTTGCGGCGGGGGAGGGGCGGGGGGGGCACCGGGACCCCGCGAGACCGGCGGGTGCCACCCCCGGGGGAGGCTCCGGGAGCCGCCGGGGGGCGAGCGGAAAACGCCGGGGGCGACCCCGGGGGCCACCCCGGGACCCCCGTCCTGGCGGCGCTCCGGGGAGGAGAGCTTGTAATTGCGAGGGAGAGTGGAGCTGTGGGCCTGAAAGGGTTAAAAATGGGTTAAAAACAGGTTAAAATGGGGTGAAAATGGGTTAAAATGGGTTAGAGGGGAGGAGAGCTTGTAATTGCGGGGCAGGGTGGAGCTGTGGGCCTGAAAGGGTTAAAAACGGGGTTAAAATGGGTTAAAAATGGTTAAAAATGGGGTTAAAATGGGTTAAAATGGGTTAAAGGGGAGGAGAGCTTGTAATTGCGAGGGAGGGTGGAGCTGTGGGCCTGAAAGGGTTAAAAATGGGGTTAAAAACGGGTTAAAAATGGTTAAAAATGGGATTAAAATGGTTAAAAATGGGGTTAAAGGGGAGGAGAGCTTGTAATTGCGGGGCAGGGTGGAGCTGTGGGCCTGAAAGGGTTAAAAACGGGGTTAAATGGGTTAAAACGGGGGAAAATGGGAAAAAAATGGGTTAAAATGGTTAAAAATGGATTAAAGGGGAGGAGAGCTTGTAATTGCGGGGCAGGGTGGAGCTGTGGGCCTGAAAGGGTTAAAAATGGGTTAAAAACGGGTGAAAAAGGGAAAAAAATGGGGTTAAAATGGGGTAAAATGGGGTGAAAATGGTTAAAAATGGGGTTAAAGGGGAGGAGAGCTTGTAATTGCGAGGGAGGGTGGAGCTGTGGGCCTGAAAGGGTTAAAAACGGGTTAAAAACGGGTTAAAATGGGGTGAAAATGGTTAAAAATGGGGTTAAAGGGGAGGAGAGCTTGTAATTGCGAGGGAGGGTGGAGCTGTGGGCCTGAAAGGGTTAAAAACGGGGTTTAAAATGGGATAAAAACGGGGGAAAATGGGGTTAGAGGGGAGGAGAGCTTGTAATTGCGGGGCAGGGTGGAGCTGTTGGGCCCTGAAAGGATTAAAACGGGGTTAAAATGGGATAAAAACAGGGGAAAATGGGAAAAAAATGGGGTTAAAATGGGTTAAAATGGTTAAAAATGGGGTTAAAATGGGGTTTAAAGGGGAGGAGAGCTTGTAATTGCGGGGCAGGGTGGAGCTGTGGGCCTGAAAGGGTTAAAAACGGGTTAAAATGGGATTAAAATGGTTAAAAATGGGGTTAAAGGGGAGGAGAGCTTGTAATTGCGGGGCAGGGTGGAGCTGTGGGCCTGACAAGGGTTAAAAAACGGGTTAAAATGGATTAAAATGGTTAAAAATGGGGTTAAAATGGTTAAAAATGGGGTTAAAGGGGAGGAGAGCTTGTAATTGCGGGGCAGGGTGGAGCTGTGGGCCTGAAAGGGTTAAAAACGGGTTAAAATGGGATTAAATGGTTAAAAATGGGGTTAAAGGGAGGAGAGCTTGTAATTGCGGGGCAGGGTGGAGCTGTGGGCCTGAAAGGGTTAAAAATGGTAAAAATGGGTGAAAAATGGGAAAAAATGGGGTTAAAATGGGTTAAAATGGGGTTAAAGGGGAGGAGAGCTTGTAATTGCAGGGCAGGGTGGAGCTGTGGGCCTGAAAGGGTTAAAAATGGGTTAAAATGGGTTAAAATGGTTAAAAATGGGATAAAATGGGTTAAAATGGTTAAAAATGGGTTAAAGGGGAGGAGAGCTTGTAATTGCGAGGGGAGGGGTGGAGCTGTGGGCCTGAAAGGGTTAAAAACGGGTTAAAATGGGTTAAAAAACGGGGGGAAATGGGAAAAAAATGGGGTTAAAATGGGGTAAAATGGGGTGAAAATGGTTAAAAATGGGTTAAAATGGGGTTAAAGGGGAGGAGAGCTTGTAATTGCGAGGGAGGGTGGAGCTGTGGGCCTGAAAGGGTTAAAAACGGGATTAAAATGGGGTTAAAATGGGGTAAAAGGGTTAAAAATGGGGTGAAAACTGTTAAAAAACGGGTTTAAAAAGGGTTTAAAATGGGTTGAAGGAGCGGAGATTTTGTCACTGCGGGGAGAGTGGAGCTGTGGGCCGAGAAATGTCCTGAAAGGGTTAAAACCGGGTGAAAAATGGGGTTAAAAATGGTTAAAAAGGGTTTTAAACGGTTAAAAAGTGTTAAAAACGGGGTTTGAAAAGGGTTTAAAAGGGATCGAAAGGGATTTAAAAAGGGTTTAAAATGTTAAAAAGGGTTAAAAAACACTAAAAAAAGGATGAAAAGTGTTTAAAAAGGAGTTAAAGAAGAGTTAAAAACGGTTAAAAAGGGGTTAAAAATTGGATTTTTTTTAATGGGGGGAGGGGGATTTTTTGTGTGACCCCTCCCCAATTCCCAATTCCCAATTCCCCAAATTTGGGGATCCCGAAATTCCCGTCTGACCTTGGCAGGAGAATCCAGGCTGGATTCCCTCCAGAGCCTCGTTTGTCCCTCGGGGCTGCCCTGAATTGGGGCAAAATTCCGGAAATTTGGGACCCTCACCCCAAAAAAAATTCACTTAAAGAGTTTAGAGACCCCAACCCAAAAAAAAAACCTAAAAAAACTCCAAATTCCCCCAAAAAAATTCCTTTTTCACCCTAATGCCCCCCAAAATCCTCAAAATCCTCCAAAACCTCCCAAAAACCCCCAAATTCCCCAAAATCCCCCAAAATGCTTCCAAAATCCTCCCAAAAACCCCCAAATTCCCCAAAATCCCCCAAAATGCTTCCAAAATCCCCCCA
>NW_026709121.1:0-37408 GCF_030490865.1 Poecile atricapillus | reverse complement strand
TCCTCTTGCAACAGAATGAGGATAACCTAAGAAAATGTACAAATGTGGGTGTCAAACATCTGTAGGTGACTAGGCTGAAGACTTTTCTTGCCCCTTATTTGAAAAAAATCATAGTTAGAGGTTTTTTTATTATACATTTGAAATATCTTATTGTCATGGTTTTCAGCCAGTAACTAAAAAATTACTTATTTCTTGCTATGAGATATGGATTAGAACAAGAGCAAAACAGGCTTAAAACTTCAAAGGAATAAAGAAAGTTTATTAAGAAACTACAAGAATAAGAACACCAGAAGAAACTTCCAGAAAACCCTTTTTATCCCCCGCTACTTGACCATTCTTTTTGTACATGTCAACACAGAGACGAAAAACTTTAGAACTTTGGTGGTTAAAAACAGTCCCAATTCCTGCTACAGTCTTTTCATCAGTCTTTGTAGAGAAACAGAAGTCTCCTGCTAATCTATGGAGTTTCTCATAAGAAAACTCTCTCTGTTATAGTTTTCTATTTTTTCTAATGCCAGCTGCCCGGAAATCTGCCATCAGTTCACTCCTCCCATTTCACATCACTCTGAGGTGTGTATGGGCCATGAGTCAAGGGATGTCATTTTAAGGATGAGTTATTCAAAAGCAAAAGTCTTCTTCATCTGTCTCTGTGAGCTTCCCTGGAAACAGTTTTCTCATTGCCTCAAGCGGCCTCAAGTCTTTGCTTCACTCAGTTCCAGCAACTCAGTGTATCACAATTACTCTCTCTTTTGCTTAAAATCCAAACTTTGAACACTCAATTCCTCCAAATATACTCTGTCATGAATTAAAGGAGTCTTTTCAAACTACTATTGTCTATCTCCATAGCTTTAACAGAAAGGTATTTCAGCTTGTAAAGCATCTCCTTATTCTCTCTTTCCCATTTAGAACTTAACTCTTTTCCGCACTGTCTTGGATAGTTTTATGATGTCTTCTTCATGTTGATTGTCTCTCTTTCTCTGTCTTCCTGGGAAAAAGGAGTAATCTCTATGTTTTATCCAGTAGTAAAAGCATTAAAGTCTTAGAAAAGCTGCAAGTGTTCATGGTATCAAGTCCAGCAGCAGAAACGAAAAACTAAGCTAGGCTGCCGGCTCCGTCTCCTTTCCTCCCCCCCTCCCAACCTTCATCTTCTGTGGCCTTGTCTGGCCTGGAGGTGGGGAGAAGAGGAGGAGGCCACGACAGCGCCTTGTTACTTTCTCAGAAGCCGGAAAGAAAAGAGGACCAGAGTGCTCTGACTTTACAGCTTAATGAGGTGTTCACAGGTTGATCTCACTTTCTAATGGTCAAAACTGCTGCCAATTCCAGAAATGACTGATAATTGGTCAGGAGAAAAGACTCCCATCAGCCACCAGCAATTTCAACTTCCTTAGCTCCCAAAGCTATCTTAAAGGTAAAGCCACGCCATGACAATTATTTTCTTGGATAATTTTCACATTTCAGATGGTACTTGGAAGATGTTATCAGTCTGGTCATAAAGAGTTCATACACAGGATCCTCCAGGGTGCTTTTCTGGCTCACAGAAGCCATATCTTCTTGTGGAAATGTATGATATCTAAGAAATCCACAGATACTTGGTATGTTATAATGAATTCTATTGTGTATGACTGTTCTAAAGGAAATTCAAGGTGTTTAAGTCTACATTTTACACCATCTCATGCCATAATAACACAGTGCTCCAATCTGATGTCCTTGGTGTTATGTCCTCTTCATGTGGTGATCTGATCCTGACTTCAAATTTTAGCTCTGCTCTGCCAAATTCTTTCCTGTTCATTCCTCTGAATTCTTTTCTTTCATAATTTTGTATTTTACTGTACTTCCTTTTTCAAGTATGGAATGTTTTTTCTCCCTGGTTTACCAGGTTGCTCTCATGCACATTTAAATTCTGTTTGAAAAGCTGCTGGGGACAGGAAAAAACTGAAACTAATTAAAATAAATTAAAAAATTCAACCAATCTCTCCTTTACTGCCAAAAGGCAGGAGGAAAGTAGTAATTCCAACAATGCCATTATAAAACTGGTTCAAGAAGGAGGTGCAAAAAGGCCAAGCTAAAAGACAAAGGAGGCTCTTTTCTCCAGGATGCTGTCCAGTTTATTCTTGGAATGAATTCCCGGGAAAAAAGAGACAGAGGGAGAAATGGTGGGATTTTTAAACTGGGTGGCCGAAGGGAGGGAGAAAGCAGGATTAGAACTTCAATGAAATGGAAGAGTGAGGGGAGCCATCCAACACCACACACCCAGGGATGAGCAACGGGGAAAAAACACTTCAGTGCAAACATAACGCCTGGCTTTGTGCAACACCGCACTCAGTTCTTGCTCAGCGTAAGGTGGAATTAAAGACCTTTGGAACTGAAACACAAACAATGTTTCCTAATCAGTCTGCTGCTGTTTTTCACTGTTCTTTTTAATATATGTATTAAACTCTTCTTCTCCAAGTCACACTTCCTGCTTCCTGTCTTAGCAGGGACAGGAAACATTTCTTTCTTCCTCCTTCTGACAGATGGGAAATTTGCTATGTCTCACCTACACCTTACCTCAAAATTCCTTTTTCAGGAGTCTAATCCTCTCATTTGTTCCTTCCAAAGTTCAGAAGTTGGTTTCACCTCACTCCTGAGGGCAGCACCCAAACCTGGAAACATATTCCACGTTAAGGTCTTCACAGTTAGTGGTGCAATACAGAGATATATTTGAGTGATCTATACACAAAAAATTACACAAAATTATGTTTTTACACTCTTCCTCAGTAACATCGGAAGAAACCAAGCAAATTTCAAAGCTTTTCAACTTTTTCAAACTGAAGCTTTCAAAACATGTGACAGAAACAGCAATGCTGTATTTTTAGGCCCAATGCCTAGTCGTTCTAATTTTGTCCTTCTCAAGGTCGTTTAAGTCTGGAGACAACATTTATCTTCTCATCTACATCCTGTACCTCAATTTGAAGATGTAACATCTGTAAAGGGGTGCATCTGCTTTGTAACACCGATTCTTTTGATTGCTTCTAATCATAACTTTCCAAATAGTTACAATTTAGTTAGCACAAATCAATTCCATTTACTACACTTTCACTTCCAGTAAGGATTAATCAGCCCACAGCCAGTAGTAACTGAACATCCTCATCGTTATTTTCTTTCTGTCTTTCTCTCTCTCCCTTTGTCTCTGACATGAACAGTTCAGTAAAACCCCACAACTGACTTTGCCATAGGGTCTCCTTTGCACCTTCACTCGGCCCAGCCGCTCCTGATCATTTGAAGGAGCGGCTCAGAAGAAGGGCAGCAATCCCCAAGGCCGGGGCTGCTCCAGGCCGCTCCCGGTGCATTGGGCTATTGGAGGGGTGCCGGGATGGCCTTTGTGACACAGGCACGGGGTGCCGGGGTGGCCTTTGTGACACAGGCACGGAGTGCTGGGGTGGCCTTTGTGACACAGGCATGGGGTGCCGGGGTGGCCTTTGTGACACAGGCACGGAGTGCTGGGGTGGCCTTTGTGACACAGGCATGGGGTACGGGGTGGCCTTTGTGACACAGGCACGGAGTGCTGGGGTGGCCTTTGTGACACAGCCATGGGGTACGGGGTGGCCTTTGTGACACAGGCACGGTGCGTCAGGGCCCTCGGTGACGCGGGACCTTGTGATGCCCAAAGTCCATTGTGACATGGCAGAGCCCCACCGCGGGTGGGAGGTATATAAAGGGCTTGTGGGGCCCCGGTCAGTCCCGAAGAGCGCCTTCCAGCGCCTTCCAGTGGCTTCCACTGGCTTCCCGTGGCTTCCAGTGGCTTCCCTTCCCTTCCCTTCCCTTCCCTTCCCTTCCCTTCCCTTCCCTTCCCTTCCTTCCCTTCCTTCCCTTCCCTTCCCTTCCCTTCCCTTCCCTTCCCTTCCCTTCCCTTCCTTCCCTTCCCTTCCCTTCCCTTCCCTTCCCTTCCCTTCCCTTCCCTTCCCTTCCTTCCCTTCCCTTCCCTTCCCTTCCCTTCCCTTCCCTTCCCTTCCCTTCCTCATTCTCTCTTGTTGAGTCTTTCCGGTGTTTTGGGGGGTGTTTTGGGTCCACAGTTTGGAGCCGGTCGGTTGGTTGTAGGGTTGGGATTTTTGGGAGGGGAGGGGTGTAAACCTTAAGGATTCAGACCGTATCAAGAATAAAATCTTTCATTTCAAAATACATCTTGAGTGTCTGGCAGTTATTTCCAGGGCTTGGGAGTCAGGGTTTGGGCGCAGTGGAGGTTTAACATGAAGAACCCACAGTCCAAAAAGAAGAGTTCAAAATGTCTTATGGAAACATTGCCACTCCATGGGGAACCCAAAGGTAAAGGAGTAAAGGTGGTGTGTGAACAGTGTCCTTGGAAAACTCGAAGCAGGAAATGAAGGAAGCAGGAAACTAATAAGACCAAAGACTAAAAAGATGATGATTTTGAACTTGTTGCCATTTTTAAAATAAAAATGCACATGGTCTGCCTGGGTAGAGTCCTAAAGGGTCAGATAAGGCAGGGCAGAATGGGCCCTTCTGAATCAGAAAGGAACACGAGAGCTCAATAAAAATGTGTCATGGGGTGGCTTTACCTTTAAGGTGGTTTGGAGAGCTAAGGAAGTTGAAGCTGCTGGTGGCTGATAGGAGTACTTCCTCCTGACCAATTAGCAGTCATTTCTAAGAATTGGCAGCAATTTTGACCATGAAAAAGTTAAGTCAACTTGTGAACACCCCCTTAAGATGTACAGCCAAAGCTCTCTTGTCCTCTTTGTGTTTCCGGTTTCTGGAAATGTAACAGGCTCTGCCTTGGCCTCCTCCCCCGGCTCCAGGCCAGACAAGGCCGCGGCGGGGGAGAAGCAGAGCCGGCCGGCCTGGCTTGGTTTCTGCTGCTGAACTGAAACCTGACACCATGAACTCTTGCAGCTTTTCTAAAGCTTTAATTCTTTTACTACCTGGATAAATCGTACAGATTACTCCCTTTTTCCCAGAGAGACAGAGAAAGAGAGAGACAATCACCATAAAGAAGACATCATATAACCACCAAAAAGAGTGAGGAAAAGAGTTAAGTTTTAAATGGGAAAGAGAGAATAAGGAGATGCTTTATAAGCTGAAAATATCTTTCTGTTAAAGCTATGGAGATAGACAATAGTAATTTGAAAAGACTCCTTTAATTCATGACAGAGTATATTGGAGGAATGGAGTGTTCAAAGTGTGGATTTTAAGCAAAAGAGAGAGTAATTGTGATACAGTGAGTTGCTGGAACAGAGTTGAGCGAAGATTTGAAGCCTTCGGGCAATGAGAAAACTGTTTCCAGGGAAGCTCACAGAGACAGATGAAGAAGACTTTTGCTTTTGAATAACTCATCCTTAAAATGACATCCCTTGACTCATGGCCCATACACACCTCGGAGTGATGTGAAATGGGAGGAGTGAACTGATGACAGATTTCCGGGCAGCTGGCATCAGAGAAATAGCAAACTATAATGGAAATAGTTTTCTTGTGAGAAACTCCATAGATGAGCAAAAGAAGACTTCTGTTTCTCTACAAAGACTGATGAAAAGACTGTAGCAGGAATTGGGACTAGTTTTAACCACCAAAGTTCTAAAGTTTTTTGCCTCTATGTTGTCACATGTACAAAAGAATGGTCAGGAAGCGGGGGATAAAAGAGTCTTCTGGAAGTTTATTCTGGTGTTTTTATTCTTGTAGTTTTGTTAATAAACTGTCTTTATTCCTTTTTAAGTTTTGAGCCTGTTTTGCTCTTGTTCTAATCCATATCTCATAGCAAGAAATAAGTAATTTTTTTTAGTTACTGTTTTAAAAGCATGTCAAAATGCGGCGTCTTTTGAACCAAATAATGGCAGATTGCTTGCTGGTGAATTGTGTTCAGATATCTTAAAGGATGTCAACCAAGCAGGAGATCCTGAAGTGTTTCAAACCTTAGCTTAAGCTTTTTTTTAAAAAAAAAGAAGAAAAAGAAGAAAAAGAAGAAAACCCATCTCATAAATACAGAAGACCTTCAGACCTTTGTAAAAGCTGATCTATCAAGATGAGTTATGTAGAATGCACACGTATATTTTTAACAAAATCGAGGCACATCCTCTTGCAACAGAATGAGGATAACCTAAGAAAATGTACAAATGTGGGTGTCAAACATCTGTAGGTGACTAGGCTGAAGACTTTTCTTGCCCCTTATTTGAAAAAAATCATAGTTAGAGGTTTTTTTATTATACATTTGAAATATCTTATTGTCATGGTTTTCAGCCAGTAACTAAAAAATTACTTATTTCTTGCTATGAGATATGGATTAGAACAAGAGCAAAACAGGCTTAAAACTTCAAAAGGAATAAAGAAAGTTTATTAAGAAACTACAAGAATAAGAACACCAGAAGAAACTTCCAGAAAACCCTTTTTATCCCCCGCTACTTGACCATTCTTTTGTACATGTCAACACAGAGACGAAAAACTTTAGAACTTTGGTGGTTAAAAACAGTCCCAATTCCTGCTACAGTCTTTTCATCAGTCTTTGTAGAGAAACAGAAGTCTCCTGCTAATCTATGGAGTTTCTCATAAGAAAACTCTCTCTGTTATAGTTTTCTATTTTTCTAATGCCAGCTGCCCGGAAATCTGCCATCAGTTCACTCCTCCCATTTCACATCACTCTGAGGTGTGTATGGGCCATGAGTCAAGGGATGTCATTTTAAGGATGAGTTATTCAAAAGCAAAAGTCTTCTTCATCTGTCTCTGTGAGCTTCCCTGGAAACAGTTTTCTCATTGCCTCAAGCGGCCTCAAGTCTTTGCTTCACTCAGTTCCAGCAACTCAGTGTATCACAATTACTCTCTCTTTTGCTTAAAATCCAAACTTTGAACACTCAATTCCTCCAAATATACTCTGTCATGAATTAAAGGAGTCTTTTCAAACTACTATTGTCTATCTCCATAGCTTTAACAGAAAGGTATTTCAGCTTGTAAAGCATCTCCTTATTCTCTCTTTCCCATTTAGAACTTAACTCTTTTCCGCACTGTCTTGGATAGTTTTATGATGTCTTCTTCATGTTGATTGTCTCTCTTTCTCTGTCTTCCTGGGAAAAAGGAGTAATCTCTATGTTTTATCCAGGTAGTAAAAGCATTAAAGTCTTAGAAAAGCTGCAAGTGTTCATGGTATCAAGTCCAGCAGCAGAAACGAAAAACTAAGCTAGGCTGGCCGGCTCCGTCTCCTTTCCTCCCCCCCTCCCAACCTTCATCTTCTGTGGCCTTGTCTGGCCTGGAGGTGGGGAGAAGAGGAGGAGGCCACGACAGCGCCTTGTTACTTTCTCAGAAGCCGGAAAGAAAAGAGGACCAGAGTGCTCTGACTTTACAGCTTAATGAGGTGTTCACAGGTTGATCTCACTTTCTAATGGTCAAAACTGCTGCCAATTCCCAGAAATGACTGATAATTGGTCAGGAGAAAAGACTCCCATCAGCCACCAGCAATTTCAACTTCCTTAGCTCCCAAAGCTATCTTAAAGGTAAAGCCACGCCATGACAATTATTTTCTTGGATAATTTTCACATTTCAGATGGTACTTGGAAGATGTTATCAGTCTGGTCATAAAGAGTTCATACACAGGATCCTCCAGGGTGCTTTTCTGGCTCACAGAAGCCATATCTTCTTGTGGAAATGTATGATATCTAAGAAATCCACAGATACTTGGTATGTTATAATGAATTCTATTGTGTATGACTGTTCTAAAGGAAATTCAAGGTGTTTAAGTCTACATTTTACACCATCTCATGCCATAATAACACAGTGCTCCAATCTGATGTCCTTGGTGTTATGTCCTCTTCATGTGGTGATCTGATCCTGACTTCAAATTTTAGCTCTGCTCTGCCAAATTCTTTCCTGTTCATTCCTCTGAATTCTTTTCTTTCATAATTTTGTATTTTACTGTACTTCCTTTTTCAAGTATGGAATGTTTTTTCTCCCTGGTTTACCAGGTTGCTCTCATGCACATTTAAATTCTGTTTGAAAAGCTGCTGGGGACAGGAAAAAACTGAAACTAATTAAAATAAATTAAAAAATTCAACCAATCTCTCCTTTACTGGCCAAAAGGCAGGAGGAAAGTAGTAATTCCAACAATGCCATTATAAAACTGGTTCAAGAAGGAGGTGCAAAAAGGCCAAGCTAAAAGACAAAGGAGGCTCTTTTCTCCAGGATGCTGTCCAGTTTATTCTTGGAATGAATTCCCGGGAAAAAAGAGACAGAGGGAGAAATGGCGGGGATTTTTAAACTGGGTGGCCGAAGGGAGGGAGAAAGCAGGATTAGAACTTCAATGAAATGGAAGAGTGAGGGGAGCCATCCAACACCACACACCCAGGGATGAGCAACGGGGAAAAAACACTTCAGTGCAAACATAACGCCTGGCTTTGTGCAACACCGCACTCAGTTCTTGCTCAGCGTAAGGTGGAATTAAAGACCTTTGGAACTGAAACACAAACAATGTTTCCTAATCAGTCTGCTGCTGTTTTTCACTGTTCTTTTTAATATATGTATTAAACTCTTCTTCTCCAAGTCACACTTCCTGCTTCCTGTCTTAGCAGGGACAGGAAACATTTCTTTCTTCCTCCTTCTGACAGATGGGAAATTTGCTATGTCTCACCTACACCTTACCTCAAAATTCCTTTTTCAGGAGTCTAATCCTCTCATTTGTTCCTTCCAAAGTTTCAGAAGTTGGTTTCACCTCACTCCTGAGGGCAGCACCCAAACCTGGAAACATATTCCACGTTAAGGTCTTCACAGTTAGTGGTGCAATACAGAGATATATTTGAGTGATCTATACACAAAAAATTACACAAAATTATGGTTTTACACTCTTCCTCAGTAACATCGGAAGAAACCAAGCAAATTTCAAAGCTTTTCAACTTTTTCAAACTGAAGCTTTCAAAACATGTGACAGAAACAGCAATGCTGTATTTTTAGGCCCAATGCCTAGTCGTTCTAATTTTGTCCTTCTCAAGGTCGTTTTAGTCTGGAGACAACATTTATCTTCTCATCTACATCCTGTACCTCAATTTGAAGATGTAACATCTGTAAAGGGGTGCATCTGCTTTGTAACACCGATTCTTTTGATTGCTTCTAATCATAACTTTCCAAATAGTTACAATTTAGTTAGCACAAATCAATTCCATTTACTACACTTTCACTTCCAGTAAGGATTAATCAGCCCACAGCCAGTAGTAACTGAACATCCTCATCGTTATTTTCTTTCTGTCTTTCTCTCTCTCCCTTTGTCTCTGACATGAACAGTTCAGTAAAACCCCACAACTGACTTTGCCATAGGGTCTCCTTTGCACCTTCACTCGGCCCCAGCCGCTCCTGATCATTTGAAGGAGCGGCTCAGAAGAAGGGGCAGCAATCCCCCAAGGCCGGGGCTGCTCCAGGCCGCTCCCGGTGCATTGGGCTATTGGAGGGGTGCCGGGATGGCCTTTGTGACACAGGCACGGGGTGCCGGGGTGGCCTTTGTGACACAGGCACGGAGTGCTGGGGTGGCCTTTGTGACACAGGCATGGGGTGCCGGGGTGGCCTTTGTGACACAGGCACGGAGTGCTGGGGTGGCCTTTGTGACACAGGCATGGGGTACGGGGTGGCCTTTGTGACACAGGCACGGAGTGCTGGGGTGGCCTTTGTGACACAGCCATGGGGTACGGGGTGGCCTTTGTGACACAGGCACGGTGCGTCAGGGCCCTCGGTGACGCGGGACCTTGTGATGCCCAAAGTCCATTGTGACATGGCAGAGCCCCACCGCGGGTGGGAGGTATATAAAGGGCTTGTGGGGCCCCGGTCAGTCCCGAAGAGCGCCTTCCAGCGCCTTCCAGTGGCTTCCACTGGCTTCCCGTGGCTTCCAGTGGCTTCCCTTCCCTTCCCTTCCCTTCCCTTCCCTTCCCTTCCCTTCCCTTCCCTTCCCTTCCCTTCCCTTCCTTCCTTCCCTTCCCTTCCCTTCCCTTCCCTTCCCTTCCCTTCCCTTCCCTTCCCTTCCCTTCCCTTCCCTTCCCTTCCCTTCCCTTCCCTTCCCTTCCCTTCCCTTCCCTTCCCTTCCCTTCCCTTCCCTTCCCTTCCCTTCCCTTCCCTTCCCTTCCCTTCCCTTCCCTTCCCTTCCCTTCCTCATTCTCTCTTGTTGAGTCTTTCCGGTGTTTTGGGGGGTGTTTTGGGGTCCAGAGTTTGGAGCCGGTCGGTTGGTTGTAGGGTTGGGATTTTTGGGAGGGGAGGGGGTGTAAACCTTAAGGATTTCAGACCGTATCAAGAATAAAATCTTTCATTTCAAAAATACATCTTGAGTGTCTGGCAGTTATTTCCAGGGCTTGGGAGTCAGGGTTTGGGCGCAGTGGAGGTTTAAAATGAAGAACCCACAGTCCAAAAAGAAGAGTTCAAAATGTCTTATGGAAACATTGCCACTCCATGGGGAACCCAAAGGTAAAGGAGTAAAGGTGGTGTGTGAACAGTGTCCTTGGAAAACTCGAAGCAGGAAATGAAGGAAGCAGGAACTAATAAGACCAAAGACTAAAAAGAATGATGATTTTGAACTTGTTGCCATTTTTAAAATAAAAATGCACATGGTCTGCCTGGGTAGAGTCCTAAAGGGTCAGATAAGGCAGGGCAGAATGGGCCCTTCTGAATCAGAAAGGAACACGAGAGCTCAATAAAAATGTGTCATGGGGTGGCTTTACCTTTAAGGTGGTTTGGAGAGCTAAGGAAGTTGAAGCTGCTGGTGGCTGATAGGAGTACTTCCTCCTGACCAATTAGCAGTCATTTCTAAGAATTGGCAGCAATTTTGACCATGAAAAAGTTAAGTCAACTTGTGAACACCCCCTTAAGATGTACAGCCAAAGCTCTCTTGTCCTCTTTGTGTTTCCGGTTTCTGGAAATGTAACAGGCTCTGCCTTGGCCTCCTCCCCCGGCTCCAGGCCAGACAAGGCCGCGGCGGGGGGAGAAGCAGAGCCGGCCGGCCTGGCTTGGTTTCTGCTGCTGAACTGAAACCTGACACCATGAACTCTTGCAGCTTTTCTAAAGCTTTAATTCTTTTACTACCTGGATAAATCGTACAGATTACTCCCTTTTTCCCAGAGAGACAGAGAAAGAGAGAGACAATCACCATAAAGAAGACATCATATAACCACCAAAAAGAGTGAGGAAAAGAGTTAAGTTTTAAATGGGAAAGAGAGAATAAGGAGATGCTTTATAAGCTGAAAATATCTTTCTGTTAAAGCTATGGAGATAGACAATAGTAATTTGAAAAGACTCCTTTAATTCATGACAGAGTATATTGGGAGGAATGGAGTGTTCAAAGTGTGGATTTTAAGCAAAAGAGAGAGTAATTGTGATACAGTGAGTTGCTGGAACAGAGTTGAGCGAAGATTTGAAGCCTTCGGGCAATGAGAAAACTGTTTCCAGGGAAGCTCACAGAGACAGATGAAGAAGACTTTTGCTTTTGAATAACTCATCCTTAAAATGACATCCCTTGACTCATGGCCCATACACACCTCGGAGTGATGTGAAATGGGAGGAGTGAACTGATGACAGATTTCCGGGCAGCTGGCATCAGAGAAATAGCAAACTATAATGGAAATAGTTTTCTTGTGAGAAACTCCATAGATGAGCAAAAGAAGACTTCTGTTTCTCTACAAAGACTGATGAAAAGACTGTAGCAGGAATTGGGACTAGTTTTAACCACCAAAGTTCTAAAGTTTTTTGCCTCTATGTTGTCACATGTACAAAAGAATGGTCAGGAAGCGGGGGATAAAAGAGTCTTCTGGAAGTTTATTCTGGTGTTTTTATTCTTGTAGTTTTGTTAATAAACTGTCTTTATTCCTTTTTAAGTTTTGAGCCTGTTTTGCTCTTGTTCTAATCCATATCTCATAGCAAGAAATAAGTAATTTTTTTTAGTTACTGTTTTAAAAGCATGTCAAAATGCGGCGTCTTTTGAACCAAATAATGGCAGATTGCTTGCTGGTGAATTGTGTTCAGATATCTTAAAGGATGTCAACCAAGCAGGAGATCCTGAAGTGTTTCAAACCTTAGCTTAAGCTTTTTTTTAAAAAAAAAGAAGAAAAAGAAGAAAAAGAAGAAAACCCATCTCATAAATACAGAAGACCTTCAGACCTTTGTAAAAGCTGATCTATCAAGATGAGTTATGTAGAATGCACACGTATATTTTTAACAAAATCGAGGCACATCCTCTTGCAACAGAATGAGGATAACCTAAGAAAATGTACAAATGTGGGTGTCAAACATCTGTAGGTGACTAGGCTGAAGACTTTTCTTGCCCCTTATTTGAAAAAAATCATAGTTAGAGGTTTTTTTATTATACATTTGAAATATCTTATTGTCATGGTTTTCAGCCAGTAACTAAAAAATTACTTATTTCTTGCTATGAGATATGGATTAGAACAAGAGCAAAACAGGCTTAAAACTTCAAAAGGAATAAAGAAAGTTTATTAAGAAACTACAAGAATAAGAACACCAGAAGAAACTTCCAGAAAACCCTTTTTATCCCCCGCTACTTGACCATTCTTTTGTACATGTCAACACAGAGACGAAAAACTTTAGAACTTTGGTGGTTAAAAACAGTCCCAATTCCTGCTACAGTCTTTTCATCAGTCTTTGTAGAGAAACAGAAGTCTCCTGCTAATCTATGGAGTTTCTCATAAGAAAACTCTCTCTGTTATAGTTTTCTATTTTTCTAATGCCAGCTGCCCGGAAATCTGCCATCAGTTCACTCCTCCCATTTCACATCACTCTGAGGTGTGTATGGGCCATGAGTCAAGGGATGTCATTTTAAGGATGAGTTATTCAAAAGCAAAAGTCTTCTTCATCTGTCTCTGTGAGCTTCCCTGGAAACAGTTTTCTCATTGCCTCAAGCGGCCTCAAGTCTTTGCTTCACTCAGTTCCAGCAACTCAGTGTATCACAATTACTCTCTCTTTTGCTTAAAATCCAAACTTTGAACACTCAATTCCTCCAAATATACTCTGTCATGAATTAAAGGAGTCTTTTCAAACTACTATTGTCTATCTCCATAGCTTTAACAGAAAGGTATTTCAGCTTGTAAAGCATCTCCTTATTCTCTCTTTCCCATTTAGAACTTAACTCTTTTCCGCACTGTCTTGGATAGTTTTATGATGTCTTCTTCATGTTGATTGTCTCTCTTTCTCTGTCTTCCTGGGAAAAAGGAGTAATCTCTATGTTTTATCCAGGTAGTAAAAGCATTAAAGTCTTAGAAAAGCTGCAAGTGTTCATGGTATCAAGTCCAGCAGCAGAAACGAAAAACTAAGCTAGGCTGGCCGGCTCCGTCTCCTTTCCTCCCCCCCTCCCAACCTTCATCTTCTGTGGCCTTGTCTGGCCTGGAGGTGGGGAGAAGAGGAGGAGGCCACGACAGCGCCTTGTTACTTTCTCAGAAGCCGGAAAGAAAAGAGGACCAGAGTGCTCTGACTTTACAGCTTAATGAGGTGTTCACAGGTTGATCTCACTTTCTAATGGTCAAAACTGCTGCCAATTCCCAGAAATGACTGATAATTGGTCAGGAGAAAAGACTCCCATCAGCCACCAGCAATTTCAACTTCCTTAGCTCCCAAAGCTATCTTAAAGGTAAAGCCACGCCATGACAATTATTTTCTTGGATAATTTTCACATTTCAGATGGTACTTGGAAGATGTTATCAGTCTGGTCATAAAGAGTTCATACACAGGATCCTCCAGGGTGCTTTTCTGGCTCACAGAAGCCATATCTTCTTGTGGAAATGTATGATATCTAAGAAATCCACAGATACTTGGTATGTTATAATGAATTCTATTGTGTATGACTGTTCTAAAGGAAATTCAAGGTGTTTAAGTCTACATTTTACACCATCTCATGCCATAATAACACAGTGCTCCAATCTGATGTCCTTGGTGTTATGTCCTCTTCATGTGGTGATCTGATCCTGACTTCAAATTTTAGCTCTGCTCTGCCAAATTCTTTCCTGTTCATTCCTCTGAATTCTTTTCTTTCATAATTTTGTATTTTACTGTACTTCCTTTTTCAAGTATGGAATGTTTTTTCTCCCTGGTTTACCAGGTTGCTCTCATGCACATTTAAATTCTGTTTGAAAAGCTGCTGGGGACAGGAAAAAACTGAAACTAATTAAAATAAATTAAAAAATTCAACCAATCTCTCCTTTACTGGCCAAAAGGCAGGAGGAAAGTAGTAATTCCAACAATGCCATTATAAAACTGGTTCAAGAAGGAGGTGCAAAAAGGCCAAGCTAAAAGACAAAGGAGGCTCTTTTCTCCAGGATGCTGTCCAGTTTATTCTTGGAATGAATTCCCGGGAAAAAAGAGACAGAGGGAGAAATGGCGGGGATTTTTAAACTGGGTGGCCGAAGGGAGGGAGAAAGCAGGATTAGAACTTCAATGAAATGGAAGAGTGAGGGGAGCCATCCAACACCACACACCCAGGGATGAGCAACGGGGAAAAAACACTTCAGTGCAAACATAACGCCTGGCTTTGTGCAACACCGCACTCAGTTCTTGCTCAGCGTAAGGTGGAATTAAAGACCTTTGGAACTGAAACACAAACAATGTTTCCTAATCAGTCTGCTGCTGTTTTTCACTGTTCTTTTTAATATATGTATTAAACTCTTCTTCTCCAAGTCACACTTCCTGCTTCCTGTCTTAGCAGGGACAGGAAACATTTCTTTCTTCCTCCTTCTGACAGATGGGAAATTTGCTATGTCTCACCTACACCTTACCTCAAAATTCCTTTTTCAGGAGTCTAATCCTCTCATTTGTTCCTTCCAAAGTTTCAGAAGTTGGTTTCACCTCACTCCTGAGGGCAGCACCCAAACCTGGAAACATATTCCACGTTAAGGTCTTCACAGTTAGTGGTGCAATACAGAGATATATTTGAGTGATCTATACACAAAAAATTACACAAAATTATGGTTTTACACTCTTCCTCAGTAACATCGGAAGAAACCAAGCAAATTTCAAAGCTTTTCAACTTTTTCAAACTGAAGCTTTCAAAACATGTGACAGAAACAGCAATGCTGTATTTTTAGGCCCAATGCCTAGTCGTTCTAATTTTGTCCTTCTCAAGGTCGTTTTAGTCTGGAGACAACATTTATCTTCTCATCTACATCCTGTACCTCAATTTGAAGATGTAACATCTGTAAAGGGGTGCATCTGCTTTGTAACACCGATTCTTTTGATTGCTTCTAATCATAACTTTCCAAATAGTTACAATTTAGTTAGCACAAATCAATTCCATTTACTACACTTTCACTTCCAGTAAGGATTAATCAGCCCACAGCCAGTAGTAACTGAACATCCTCATCGTTATTTTCTTTCTGTCTTTCTCTCTCTCCCTTTGTCTCTGACATGAACAGTTCAGTAAAACCCCACAACTGACTTTGCCATAGGGTCTCCTTTGCACCTTCACTCGGCCCCAGCCGCTCCTGATCATTTGAAGGAGCGGCTCAGAAGAAGGGGCAGCAATCCCCCAAGGCCGGGGCTGCTCCAGGCCGCTCCCGGTGCATTGGGCTATTGGAGGGGTGCCGGGATGGCCTTTGTGACACAGGCACGGGGTGCCGGGGTGGCCTTTGTGACACAGGCACGGAGTGCTGGGGTGGCCTTTGTGACACAGGCATGGGGTGCCGGGGTGGCCTTTGTGACACAGGCACGGAGTGCTGGGGTGGCCTTTGTGACACAGGCATGGGGTACGGGGTGGCCTTTGTGACACAGGCACGGAGTGCTGGGGTGGCCTTTGTGACACAGCCATGGGGTACGGGGTGGCCTTTGTGACACAGGCACGGTGCGTCAGGGCCCTCGGTGACGCGGGACCTTGTGATGCCCAAAGTCCATTGTGACATGGCAGAGCCCCACCGCGGGTGGGAGGTATATAAAGGGCTTGTGGGGCCCCGGTCAGTCCCGAAGAGCGCCTTCCAGCGCCTTCCAGTGGCTTCCACTGGCTTCCACTGGCTTCCCGTGGCTTCCCGTGGCTTCCCTTCCCTTCCCTTCCCTTCCCTTCCCTTCCCTTCCCTTCCCTTCCCTTCCCTTCCCTTCCCTTCCCTTCCCTTCCCTTCCCTTCCCTTCCCTTCCCTTCCCTTCCCTTCCCTTCCCTTCCCTTCCCTTCCCTTCCCTTCCCTTCCCTTCCCTTCCCTTCCCTTCCCTTCCCTTCCCTTCCCTTCCCTTCCCTTCCCTTCCCTTCCCTTCCCTTCCCTTCCCTTCCCTTCCCTTCCCTTCCCTTCCCTTCCCTTCCCTTCCCTTCCTCATTCTCTCTTGTTGAGTCTTTCCGGTGTTTTGGGGGGTGTTTTGGGGTCCAGAGTTTGGAGCCGGTCGGTTGGTTGTAGGGTTGGGATTTTTGGGAGGGGAGGGGGTGTAAACCTTAAGGATTTCAGACCGTATCAAGAATAAAATCTTTCATTTCAAAAATACATCTTGAGTGTCTGGCAGTTATTTCCAGGGCTTGGGAGTCAGGGTTTGGGCGCAGTGGAGGTTTAACATGAAGAACCCACAGTCCAAAAAGAAGAGTTCAAAATGTCTTATGGAAACATTGCCACTCCATGGGGAACCCAAAGGTAAAGGAGTAAAGGTGGTGTGTGAACAGTGTCCTTGGAAAACTCGAAGCAGGAAATGAAGGAAGCAGGAACTAATAAGACCAAAGACTAAAAAGAATGATGATTTTGAACTTGTTGCCATTTTTAAAATAAAAATGCACATGGTCTGCCTGGGTAGAGTCCTAAAGGGTCAGATAAGGCAGGGCAGAATGGGCCCTTCTGAATCAGAAAGGAACACGAGAGCTCAATAAAAATGTGTCATGGGGTGGCTTTACCTTTAAGGTGGTTTGGAGAGCTAAGGAAGTTGAAGCTGCTGGTGGCTGATAGGAGTACTTCCTCCTGACCAATTAGCAGTCATTTCTAAGAATTGGCAGCAATTTTGACCATGAAAAAGTTAAGTCAACTTGTGAACACCCCCTTAAGATGTACAGCCAAAGCTCTCTTGTCCTCTTTGTGTTTCCGGTTTCTGGAAATGTAACAGGCTCTGCCTTGGCCTCCTCCCCCGGCTCCAGGCCAGACAAGGCCGCGGCGGGGGGAGAAGCAGAGCCGGCCGGCCTGGCTTGGTTTCTGCTGCTGAACTGAAACCTGACACCATGAACTCTTGCAGCTTTTCTAAAGCTTTAATTCTTTTACTACCTGGATAAATCGTACAGATTACTCCCTTTTTCCCAGAGAGACAGAGAAAGAGAGAGACAATCACCATAAAGAAGACATCATATAACCACCAAAAAGAGTGAGGAAAAGAGTTAAGTTTTAAATGGGAAAGAGAGAATAAGGAGATGCTTTATAAGCTGAAAATATCTTTCTGTTAAAGCTATGGAGATAGACAATAGTAATTTGAAAAGACTCCTTTAATTCATGACAGAGTATATTGGGAGGAATGGAGTGTTCAAAGTGTGGATTTTAAGCAAAAGAGAGAGTAATTGTGATACACTGAGTTGCTGGAACAGAGTTGAGCGAAGATTTGAAGCCTTCGGGCAATGAGAAAACTGTTTCCAGGGAAGCTCACAGAGACAGATGAAGAAGACTTTTGCTTTTGAATAACTCATCCTTAAAATGACATCCCTTGACTCATGGCCCATACACACCTCAGAGTGATGTGAAATGGGAGGAGTGAACTGATGACAGATTTCCGGGCAGCTGGCATCAGAGAAATAGCAAACTATAATGGAAATAGTTTTCTTGTGAGAAACTCCATAGATGAGCAAAAGAAGACTTCTGTTTCTCTACAAAGACTGATGAAAAGACTGTAGCAGGAATTGGGACTAGTTTTAACCACCAAAGTTCTAAAGTTTTTTGCCTCTATGTTGTCACATGTACAAAAGAATGGTCAGGAAGCGGGGGATAAAAGAGTCTTCTGGAAGTTTATTCTGGTGTTTTTATTCTTGTAGTTTTGTTAATAAACTGTCTTTATTCCTTTTTAAGTTTTGAGCCTGTTTTGCTCTTGTTCTAATCCATATCTCATAGCAAGAAATAAGTAATTTTTTTTAGTTACTGTTTTAAAAGCATGTCAAAATGCGGCGTCTTTTGAACCAAATAATGGCAGATTGCTTGCTGGTGAATTGTGTTCAGATATCTTAAAGGATGTCAACCAAGCAGGAGATCCTGAAGTGTTTCAAACCTTAGCTTAAGCTTTTTTTTAAAAAAAAAGAAGAAAAAGAAGAAAAAGAAGAAAACCCATCTCATAAATACAGAAGACCTTCAGACCTTTGTAAAAGCTGATCTATCAAGATGAGTTATGTAGAATGCACACGTATATTTTTAACAAAATCGAGGCACATCCTCTTGCAACAGAATGAGGATAACCTAAGAAAATGTACAAATGTGGGTGTCAAACATCTGTAGGTGACTAGGCTGAAGACTTTTCTTGCCCCTTATTTGAAAAAAATCATAGTTAGAGGTTTTTTTATTATACATTTGAAATATCTTATTGTCATGGTTTTCAGCCAGTAACTAAAAAATTACTTATTTCTTGCTATGAGATATGGATTAGAACAAGAGCAAAACAGGCTTAAAACTTCAAAAGGAATAAAGAAAGTTTATTAAGAAACTACAAGAATAAGAACACCAGAAGAAACTTCCAGAAAACCCTTTTTATCCCCCGCTACTTGACCATTCTTTTGTACATGTCAACACAGAGACGAAAAACTTTAGAACTTTGGTGGTTAAAAACAGTCCCAATTCCTGCTACAGTCTTTTCATCAGTCTTTGTAGAGAAACAGAAGTCTCCTGCTAATCTATGGAGTTTCTCATAAGAAAACTCTCTCTGTTATAGTTTTCTATTTTTCTAATGCCAGCTGCCCGGAAATCTGCCATCAGTTCACTCCTCCCATTTCACATCACTCTGAGGTGTGTATGGGCCATGAGTCAAGGGATGTCATTTTAAGGATGAGTTATTCAAAAGCAAAAGTCTTCTTCATCTGTCTCTGTGAGCTTCCCTGGAAACAGTTTTCTCATTGCCTCAAGCGGCCTCAAGTCTTTGCTTCACTCAGTTCCAGCAACTCAGTGTATCACAATTACTCTCTCTTTTGCTTAAAATCCAAACTTTGAACACTCAATTCCTCCAAATATACTCTGTCATGAATTAAAGGAGTCTTTTCAAACTACTATTGTCTATCTCCATAGCTTTAACAGAAAGGTATTTCAGCTTGTAAAGCATCTCCTTATTCTCTCTTTCCCATTTAGAACTTAACTCTTTTCCGCACTGTCTTGGATAGTTTTATGATGTCTTCTTCATGTTGATTGTCTCTCTTTCTCTGTCTTCCTGGGAAAAAGGAGTAATCTCTATGTTTTATCCAGGTAGTAAAAGCATTAAAGTCTTAGAAAAGCTGCAAGTGTTCATGGTATCAAGTCCAGCAGCAGAAACGAAAAACTAAGCTAGGCTGGCCGGCTCCGTCTCCTTTCCTCCCCCCCTCCCAACCTTCATCTTCTGTGGCCTTGTCTGGCCTGGAGGTGGGGAGAAGAGGAGGAGGCCACGACAGCGCCTTGTTACTTTCTCAGAAGCCGGAAAGAAAAGAGGACCAGAGTGCTCTGACTTTACAGCTTAATGAGGTGTTCACAGGTTGATCTCACTTTCTAATGGTCAAAACTGCTGCCAATTCCCAGAAATGACTGATAATTGGTCAGGAGAAAAGACTCCCATCAGCCACCAGCAATTTCAACTTCCTTAGCTCCCAAAGCTATCTTAAAGGTAAAGCCACGCCATGACAATTATTTTCTTGGATAATTTTCACATTTCAGATGGTACTTGGAAGATGTTATCAGTCTGGTCATAAAGAGTTCATACACAGGATCCTCCAGGGTGCTTTTCTGGCTCACAGAAGCCATATCTTCTTGTGGAAATGTATGATATCTAAGAAATCCACAGATACTTGGTATGTTATAATGAATTCTATTGTGTATGACTGTTCTAAAGGAAATTCAAGGTGTTTAAGTCTACATTTTACACCATCTCATGCCATAATAACACAGTGCCCCAATCTGATGTCCTTGGTGTTATGTCCTCTTCATGTGGTGATCTGATCCTGACTTCAAATTTTAGCTCTGCTCTGCCAAATTCTTTCCTGTTCATTCCTCTGAATTCTTTTCTTTCATAATTTTGTATTTTACTGTACTTCCTTTTTCAAGTATGGAATGTTTTTTCTCCCTGGTTTACCAGGTTGCTCTCATGCACATTTAAATTCTGTTTGAAAAGCTGCTGGGGACAGGAAAAAACTGAAACTAATTAAAATAAATTAAAAAATTCAACCAATCTCTCCTTTACTGGCCAAAAGGCAGGAGGAAAGTAGTAATTCCAACAATGCCATTATAAAACTGGTTCAAGAAGGAGGTGCAAAAAGGCCAAGCTAAAAGACAAAGGAGGCTCTTTTCTCCAGGATGCTGTCCAGTTTATTCTTGGAATGAATTCCCGGGAAAAAAGAGACAGAGGGAGAAATGGCGGGGATTTTTAAACTGGGTGGCCGAAGGGAGGGAGAAAGCAGGATTAGAACTTCAATGAAATGGAAGAGTGAGGGGAGCCATCCAACACCACACACCCAGGGATGAGCAACGGGGAAAAAACACTTCAGTGCAAACATAACGCCTGGCTTTGTGCAACACCGCACTCAGTTCTTGCTCAGAATTAAAGACCTTTGGAACTGAAACACAAACAATGTTTCCTAATCAGTCTGCTGCTGTTTTTCACTGTTCTTTTTAATATATGTATTAAACTCTTCTTCTCCAAGTCACACTTCCTGCTTCCTGTCTTAGCAGGGACAGGAAACATTTCTTTCTTCCTCCTTCTGACAGATGGGAAATTTGCTATGTCTCACCTACACCTTACCTCAAAATTCCTTTTTCAGGAGTCTAATCCTCTCATTTGTTCCTTCCAAAGTTTCAGAAGTTGGTTTCACCTCACTCCTGAGGGCAGCACCCAAACCTGGAAACATATTCCACGTTAAGGTCTTCACAGTTAGTGGTGCAATACAGAGATATATTTGAGTGATCTATACACAAAAAATTACACAAAATTATGGTTTTACACTCTTCCTCAGTAACATCGGAAGAAACCAAGCAAATTTCAAAGCTTTTCAACTTTTTCAAACTGAAGCTTTCAAAACATGTGACAGAAACAGCAATGCTGTATTTTTAGGCCCAATGCCTAGTCGTTCTAATTTTGTCCTTCTCAAGGTCGTTTTAGTCTGGAGACAACATTTATCTTCTTATCTACATCCTGTACCTCAATTTGAAGATGTAACATCTGTAAAGGGGTGCATCTGCTTTGTAACACCGATTCTTTTGATTGCTTCTAATCATAACTTTCCAAATAGTTACAATTTAGTTAGCACAAATCAATTCCATTTACTACACTTTCACTTCCAGTAAGGATTAATCAGCCCACAGCCAGTAGTAACTGAACATCCTCATCGTTATTTTCTTTCTGTCTTTCTCTCTCTCCCTTTGTCTCTGACATGAACAGTTCAGTAAAACCCCACAACTGACTTTGCCATAGGGTCTCCTTTGCACCTTCACTCGGCCCCAGCCGCTCCTGATCATTTGAAGGAGCGGCTCAGAAGAAGGGGCAGCAATCCCCCAAGGCCGGGGCTGCTCCAGGCCGCTCCCGGTGCATTGGGCTATTGGAGGGGTGCCGGGATGGCCTTTGTGACACAGGCACGGGGTGCCGGGTGGCCTTTGTGACACAGGCACGGAGTGCTGGGGTGGCCTTTGTGACACAGGCATGGGGTGCCGGGGTGGCCTTTGTGACACAGGCACGGAGTGCTGGGGTGGCCTTTGTGACACAGCCATGGGGTAGGGGGTGGCCTTTGTGACACAGGCACGGTGCGTCAGGGCCCTCGGTGACGCGGGACCTTGTGATGCCCAAAGTCCATTGTGACATGGCAGAGCCCCACCGCGGGTGGGAGGTATATAAAGGGCTTGTGGGGCCCCGGTCAGTCCCGAAGAGCGCCTTCCAGCGCCTTCCAGTGGCTTCCACTGGCTTCCCGTGGCTTCCCGTGGCTTCCCTTCCCTTCCCTTCCCTTCCCTTCCCTTCCCTTCCCTTCCCTTCCCTTCCCTTCCCTTCCCTTCCCTTCCCTTCCCTTCCCTTCCCTTCCCTTCCCTTCCCTTCCCTTCCCTTCCCTTCCCTTCCCTTCCCTTCCCTTCCCTTCCCTTCCCTTCCCTTCCCTTCCCTTCCCTTCCCTTCCCTTCCCTTCCCTTCCCTTCCCTTCCCTTCCCTTCCCTTCCCTTCCCTTCCCTTCCCTTCCCTTCCCTTCCCTTCCCTTCCCTTCCCGCACCTTCCCGCACCTTCCCGCACCTTCCCGCACCTTCCCGCACCTTCCCGCACCTTCCCTTCCCGCACCTTCCCGCACCTTCCCTTCCCGTCCTCATTCTCTCTTGTTGTGTCTTTCAGGTGTTTTGGGGGCTGTTTTGGGGTCCACAGTTTGGAGCCGGTCGGTTGGTTGTAGGGTCGCAGGTAAGAATTTCAGACCATATCAAGAATAAAATCTTTCAATTTAAAAATACATCTTGAATGTCTGGCAGTTATTTCCAGGGGTTGGGAGTCAGGGTTTGGGCACAGTGGAGGTTTGACATGAAGAACCCACAGTCCAAAAAGAGAGTTTAAAATGTCTTATGGAAACATTGCCACTCCATGGGGAGCCCAAAGGTAAAGGAGTAAAGGTGGTGTGTGAACAGTGTCCTTGGAAAACTCGAAGCAGGAAATGAAGGAAGCAGGAAGTAATAAGACCAAAGACTAAAAAGAAAGATGATTTTGAACTTGTTGTCATTTTTAAAATAAAAATGCACATGGTCTGCCTGGGTAGAGTCCTAAAGGGTCAGGTAAGGCAGAGCAGAATGGGCTCTTCTGAATCAGAAAGGAACACGAGAGCTCAATAAAAATGTGTCATGGGGTGGCTTTACCTTTAAGGTGGTTTGCAGAGCTAAGGAAGTTGAAGCTGCTGGTGGCTGATAGGAGTACTTCCTCCTGACCAATTAGCAGTCATTTCTAAGAATTGGCAGCAGTTTTGACCATTAAAAAGTTAAGTCAACACCCCGCCTGCGGCACCGCCCCCAGGCCAGCCCTCATCAGGGGCGCCCGTGACGTCACAGGGAGGCGTGGTCCCGTCCCTCCGTG
The DNA here is from genome assembly GCF_030490865.1 of Poecile atricapillus. Taxonomy (NCBI): domain Eukaryota; kingdom Metazoa; phylum Chordata; class Aves; order Passeriformes; family Paridae; genus Poecile; species Poecile atricapillus. The sequence goes on along the minus strand of NW_026709121.1, from coordinate 14,275 downwards.
CCCAGCCCGGAGCCGGGGCACAGGCGGGTAGAGAAACCGAGCCTTGGCCTGCACCGAGCGCTGCAGCGGCACTTTTAAAATTGAATTCGCTTTACAATACAGCTGCGGCAGAGCAACAACATCTTGAAAAAACAACAGCTTCACCACCGCAGATAGTTTCACTGGACACCACACAAAGCCAAGAGTCTTTTGAGCACAGCCGTGCTAATGCACAGTTCTGTCAATCTACAAATCCTCCCACAGACATGGACTCAGGGTTACGGGACATATCAGTACAAAGTCCAGCATCTCTGGAATGGTTTCAGAAAAATAGCCGAAAGGCAAAAATCAAAAGCATTGTAAGATGCATTGTTGGCTAATCTGCAAATTAGAGCAGTCACAAGCTTCAGAGAGAAGCCCTTATTGAAGTGCCTTCAAAAATGGATCAAAAAGTTTAAAAATGTTGCATAATAGAATGCATATAGATGTTGTATTTCTAATGATATCTGTTGATTTTGTTTTTACAGAATAACGTAGAAAAACATGATATTTATGCATCCCAAGAAATTTAAAAGATTTTTCTTCAGTTTCAGTATTCTCAATACATGAAGGTTTTAAAAATGTTATCTTCTCTATACATCTACTGATAATGTAATATTGTATGATATAAAGTGATCAAATATTATTACTGAAATTACAGTTAATTTCTGCAAGATGCATTTCTTTAAAATTAAGTTGAAAAATCATATGATTAATCCTACAGAAAAAAGATTTAATGACAGGTTTCTTTCATTTTTAACCTTTCATTTGAATAAGTGTATTGTAGATTTAGTTCAATACAGTTTTCAGTAATCTCAAAGTTATATTAACCATATATTACCCATTTGCTTGGTATTTTTTTACAATTTTAATCAAGAAATTTTAATGTGAGTCCTTTTGTTATAAAAAAAAACAACAAACAAACAAAAAAACCCCCCCCCCAAAAAAACAACAAAAAACAAAAACAAAAAAAAAACCAAACCTGTATAACAGCATATATACCAATTCAGATTTTAGTTAAAAAAGTTAAACTTAATGTTTCTGAAAAGTACTACAAAAGCTGAATCGCAAATTACCAAACCTGTGGTGTTGTATTTTTTCTCTAGTAAAACTGCATTCTAAAAATCCTAACAAATTTAAGCATATACCAAGCAAATTCTTGTTACGAATGGTATTTTTAATAACATGTGCAGTTATTATAAGTTATTCTCAAAACCAGATAGCATAGAACGGTGATAAATTTGTTACATCCCTATAATCTCTATAGTGAATCAATATTCCTGTTATATTGTGTTCAAAGAAGTGTATACCAAACTTTTAGTTGTTTTTTTTTATAATAACAGAGTAAGATTAAGTTGTGTTTTCATCTAATATAGATTGTGTTAATAAGATTAAGCAAAGTTAAATTTCACTATGTTTAAGTTTGAGTGTTTTTTACTTAAGTTATAACTTTGGTATCTTTTAATTTTAAGTTTTGTTACTTCCTTTTATCACAATTAATTTCTAACAGGTTTAAATTTAAATTACTTCATGTCTTATTGAAGACATTTGTTTAAAATGCACAGTTATTTTCCTATAGAAATGAAGATAATTACAAATATTTTCAATTTATTATCTTGATTTCCTCAGACACTCACTGATGACATATTCATTCTATAATGTAAATTTATAGATTTCTATGATGAGCATTATGTATAAAGTGTCCTTGTATTTACAGGCAGCTTTATACATATTTTAATATATCTTTGTGTAATTACCTTTTAGACACGTGTCATTTGAGATTTTTTTGTTTTCTCACTACAGATGCATCTTAGTAGATAAGTTATGCAGCTGCTTCTATACAGAGTTTTTTTGTCTTGGTTTTTACTCTTTTCCTTGTTTAAAAAGATTTGCATTTGCCTAATCCAATGTATCTTTATTATTTTAGTTTCCAAAATTCTAAGACGATGTCTCATGGTTGAAAGTCAAGGGTTATTGTCATGAGGTTAGTTTACCTTTAAAGAAGTTAAAGTTGCTGGGGGCTCTTGGGAGTCTTTTCTCTTGACCAATTATCGGTCATTGCTGAGAATTGACAGCAGTTTTAGCCATTGAAAAGTAGAATCAACTTGTGAACCCCACCTTAAAGTGTACACCCAGAAGTCTGTAGTGGCTCTTTGTTTTCCTGGCTGTGAAGGGTGGCGGAGCTCCAAGCCTCCCGTTCCCTGCCCAGGCCATGCGGCCTGGGTAGGGGGGCCGAGCTGAGCCTGCCGTTCTCCCGGCCGGGAGATGGGGCCTGCGGGGCTTGCCCCGGGCTCTAGGCGGGCCGGGCCGGTCCCTGGCTCGGCTGCAGTTTTTGTTGTGACTGAATTCACCAGAGACTGCCGAGTAAAGAAAGGAAAAAAGCTCTGGACCTGCGGCAAGCTGAGACAGCAACCACACTGCAGAGCAGCCATGAAGAATCTTCTATCGGAGACAGCTCCAGCTGCTGCTCCGGCAGAGATCACAGAACCATCGACAAAAGCCTGGGCAAGATTTTAACTCTTTCTTATCCAGATGAAACTTGCGGATTAATCTTTTCATCCAGAGAGAGAAAAAGAGAGTAATCAACATGAAAAGAGACTTTATAAACTACTAGTGGCAAGAAAGAAAAGAGCCTTCAAGAAAGGTAGAGAATTAAGGAGATGCTTTAATTAAGCTGAAATATCTTTCTGTTAAAACTATGGAGATGGACAATGAAGTCCTGAGAAAAACCCCTTTAATTCATAATAGAGTATGGAGAGGAATAAGGTGTTCAAAGTGTAAATTTGAGTAAAAAGTGAAGTAATTGTGGTATAGTGAAGTGCTGAGAAATTTGAAGCCTTGAGAGGCAATGAGAAAAACTGTTTCTTAGTGAAGCTCACAGAAGCAGATGAAGAATACTTTTTTGCCTTTGACTAACTTATCCTTAAAAATGCTATCTTCAAACTCATGACCCATAACACATTTTCAGAGTGATGTGAAATGGGAGGGGTGGGCTTTAACAACAGTAGCTCTGAACAGCTGATATCAGAGAAACGAGAAACTATAACAAAAATAGTTTTCTTGTGACAAACTCCATAAATTAACAGAAAAGAACTTCTGTTTCTCTACAGAAACTGAGGAAAAGACTATAAGAAAATTAGAACTGTTTAAACCATCAAAATTATAAAGTTTTGTCTCTGTTGTCATGTGAACGAAAGAATAGTGAACAGTGAGAAATGAAAAGGTTTTTCTAAAAGTTTATTCTGGTGTTCTTATTCTTGTAGTTTGTCAATAAACTTTTCTTTATTCCTTTTAAGTTTTATACCTGGTTTGCTCTTATCTTAATCCATATCTCACAGCAAGAAATAAATAATTCTTTTTTCCCCTTTTTGTTAATTACTGGTTCAAAACCACGACAGTTATGAAAGAAACTTCAGATTAAACCAACTGCTGCATGGTTTAATTCGTCTGGTACCTAAGGCTTCTTGTCATTTTCTTGATACAAATGCTTTTTAAAAGTTTGCTGTGTTTTAAGCATCTTATAGCTGTTATTTTTAAACCCCTTGCTTTAAAAATGAGTTAGGAGACATCTTTCCAGATGAAGCCTAAGGCTCTGGCCAAGCCTTGACTTTACCAGGATGGAGAATTTACCAATAAACCCAGAAGTTTTCTGCATCAAAACAATATTCAGGTCAATTTGACTTGGCAATTAGTGAATGAATATAGCAGCTGGATTTTACAGTGAGCTTGGAAAATTGTTATCCGGACATGATTTTCCAATCTTCCATTGACTTATCAGCTGTGGCAGACTCTGGGATGAGAGTATATATTTAGTACATTTAGCAATTCATATTATAGATTATTCAGATAAGTTTAATATTGCATAATATTAATTATGCATCTTCTTAATAAGTTTTTGATTTTTGTAAAAGTGTTATTTCCTATGTGTATACATGTGCAAGTGTTTTACTTTGATGGTTTTTCATTTTCATAACAAAAAACCAAATACCTTACTTAATTATATAAAGAAAAAGGGGGGGACCAAGGCTATGCCTCGGAAGTATAAAAACCTTATATATCTTAAATTTTTGGAAAAAGCGTAAAGATTTTATATCTATTGCAAATAATTCTTGAACAGTCCTTTTTAAACAAGTCTTTTACGAAGCCAGTTCCATCAATTATTAGGTATTGTTCTAACAAGTACTCAAGCAAAGTTAAGAGAGAATTCTTTGCGTCTAGTCAAAGGTTCAGAAGCAAAAAGATTAAAAAATTCATTTCAATTAATAATTTGGAGGAAAGTCTATGTTTGTGTATTCACAGGTTCAAAGCAGAAGTAACTTCCTAGAGAAAAACATAAAAACTCATCAGCTGCAGAGACAAGCAGACAGCCCGGAGAGCAGAAGAGCGAGCACACTGACGTGAACTGTATCGAGACCACAGTTAACAGCAGAACAGCTTGGATCCAACATGCAAGAACAGTGAAAGTTGGGTTTCATGTGAAACAGTGGGAAAGTCGATATTTTAAAGCCTCATTTGTTAAAGCATGGTGTGAACTGTGTCAAGATTCAGAATCTTGCATGAGAGATAAAGTCCTTGAATATAAAGGTGAATCAGGTATTACCCTTGAGCTGTATCATTTTGTTGATCACTTTGTGATGCAATTTCACCTGCATCACTTCTTTTAGTTAACTCAAAGGAAAGTGTGCCTTATCTCAGAAAATAGATTTTAGTATAACATCCAATTTTTCTGTGTTAAAACAGAATGAAGATAAGATAATGAATGTTATTCCAAATCATGCTCTATACAAAGAGGCAACATCTTAATGTAATCTTGTATCAATCTTAGTTACACCTGATTGTGAAGAGTTTGACTTTTGAAATTTTAGATAGAGATTTATAACAACACAGCTTTCAATTCAAGTAACTTCAGCAGAAACTTTAGAGCAATTAGACAAATTAAGCTACTAGTCAAGTAAGCAACCTAGATCTATTTCTCTAGCTTTGAGTAGTTAGTTAACTAATGTTCAAAACTGGAAGCAGAGCGCTCTGTGGAACAGAGCAGCAGTTCTGTTGTTGGTGCATAAGGCATGAGTGAAAGAAAAATAACCCTTCTTGAAAAGTAATCAAAGAAAAGCTTTAGGTTGATTTTTTTTAATTTTTTTTTTTAAAGAGAAGGGCAGATGTTGGAGTCTGAAATACAGACTGTGTGCCCTTGCTTTTAATCTTTAGTTCTGAGATTCAAAGAAACACTGAATTTCATATAATATGAAATTCATGTGCATGTTTTCATGGTGATACATGAAAACAAATGTTAAAGTTAGATAGGAAATGTGTAAATGTGTAGATTAGAAAGTTTCTTAAATCACTGGGTGAAAAAGTAGTTTAGAGAACAGGAGACAAGATGGAGGATTTAGGGTGTTGTCTCTTGTCCTTCTTCTTTCTTCTTCGTGTTCTTCTCCTAGGGGTGTTTGGGGAGTAGTAGGTGATTGGGTAGAAAATGTCACAGTGCAGCACACAAGTGTTGGCTCATTGGGTCACTAAGAAAAATAATTTAGTTGGCATCTGTTAATTGGGTAAATGGACATATAAAAGACCTTGAAGAAGATCTTTGTTAGCCATTTTACCCCTTTTCTATCATAGTGCACATAGCTCCTTGTACCTTGTAATGCTGATAAGAAAAAATAAACAACTGAGACCGAACGAGAGAAAAAACCGCCTCCCTCTCATCAATCTTCAGTTCAAAGAGAAAAAGAACCCAAATCAAAAAGTCCATAAACAGACAAATTCTTTTCTTTCATAATTTTGTATTTTACTGTACTTCCTTTTTCAAGTATGGAATGTTTTTTCTCCCTGGTTTACCAGGTTGCTCTCATGCACATTTAAATTCTGTTTGAAAAGCTGCTGGGGACAGGAAAAAACTGAAACTAATTAAAATAAATTAAAAAATTCAACCAATCTCTCCTTTACTGGCCAAAAGGCAGGAGGAAAGTAGTAATTCCAACAATGCCATTATAAAACTGGTTCAAGAAGGAGGTGCAAAAAGGCCAAGCTAAAAGACAAAGGAGGCTCTTTTCTCCAGGATGCTGTCCAGTTTATTCTTGGAATGAATTCCCGGGAAAAAAGAGACAGAGGGAGAAATGGCGGGGATTTTTAAACTGGGTGGCCGAAGGGAGGGAGAAAGCAGGATTAGAACTTCAATGAAATGGAAGAGTGAGGGGAGCCATCCAACACCACACACCCAGGGATGAGCAACGGGGAAAAAACACTTCAGTGCAAACATAACGCCTGGCTTTGTGCAACACCGCACTCAGTTCTTGCTCAGCGTAAGGTGGAATTAAAGACCTTTGGAACTGAAACACAAACAATGTTTCCTAATCAGTCTGCTGCTGTTTTTCACTGTTCTTTTTAATATATGTATTAAACTCTTCTTCTCCAAGTCACACTTCCTGCTTCCTGTCTTAGCAGGGACAGGAAACATTTCTTTCTTCCTCCTTCTGACAGATGGGAAATTTGCTATGTCTCACCTACACCTTACCTCAAAATTCCTTTTTCAGGAGTCTAATCCTCTCATTTGTTCCTTCCAAAGTTTCAGAAGTTGGTTTCACCTCACTCCTGAGGGCAGCACCCAAACCTGGAAACATATTCCACGTTAAGGTCTTCACAGTTAGTGGTGCAATACAGAGATATATTTGAGTGATCTATACACAAAAAATTACACAAAATTATGGTTTTACACTCTTCCTCAGTAACATCGGAAGAAACCAAGCAAATTTCAAAGCTTTTCAACTTTTTCAAACTGAAGCTTTCAAAACATGTGACAGAAACAGCAATGCTGTATTTTTAGGCCCAATGCCTAGTCGTTCTAATTTTGTCCTTCTCAAGGTCGTTTTAGTCTGGAGACAACATTTATCTTCTTATCTACATCCTGTACCTCAATTTGAAGATGTAACATCTGTAAAGGGGTGCATCTGCTTTGTAACACCGATTCTTTTGATTGCTTCTAATCATAACTTTCCAAATAGTTACAATTTAGTTAGCACAAATCAATTCCATTTACTACACTTTCACTTCCAGTAAGGATTAATCAGCCCACAGCCAGTAGTAACTGAACATCCTCATCGTTATTTTCTTTCTGTCTTTCTCTCTCTCCCTTTGTCTCTGACATGAACAGTTCAGTAAAACCCCACAACTGACTTTGCCATAGGGTCTCCTTTGCACCTTCACTCGGCCCCAGCCGCTCCTGATCATTTGAAGGAGCGGCTCAGAAGAAGGGGCAGCAATCCCCCAAGGCCGGGGCTGCTCCAGGCCGCTCCCGGTGCATTGGGCTATTGGAGGGGTGCCGGGATGGCCTTTGTGACACAGGCACGGGGTGCCGGGGTGGCCTTTGTGACACAGGCACGGAGTGCTGGGGTGGCCTTTGTGACACAGGCATGGGGTGCCGGGGTGGCCTTTGTGACACAGGCACGGAGTGCTGGGGTGGCCTTTGTGACACAGGCATGGGGTGCCGGGGTGGCCTTTGTGACACAGGCACGGAGTGCTGGGGTGGCCTTTGTGACACAGCCATGGGGTAGGGGGTGGCCTTTGTGACACAGGCACGGTGCGTCAGGGCCCTCGGTGACGCGGGACCTTGTGATGCCCAAAGTCCATTGTGACATGGCAGAGCCCCACCGCGGGTGGGAGGTATATAAAGGGCTTGTGGGGCCCCGGTCAGTCCCGAAGAGCGCCTTCCAGCGCCTTCCAGTGGCTTCCACTGGCTTCCCGTGGCTTCCCGTGGCTTCCCTTCCCTTCCCTTCCCTTCCCTTCCCTTCCCTTCCCTTCCCTTCCCTTCCCTTCCCTTCCCTTCCCTTCCCTTCCCTTCCCTTCCCTTCCCTTCCCTTCCCTTCCCTTCCCTTCCCTTCCCTTCCCTTCCCTTCCCTTCCCTTCCCTTCCCTTCCCTTCCCTTCCCTTCCCTTCCCTTCCCTTCCCTTCCCTTCCCTTCCCTTCCCTTCCCTTCCCTTCCCTTCCCTTCCCTTCCCTTCCCTTCCCTTCCCTTCCCTTCCCTTCCCTTCCCTTCCCTTCCCTTCCCTTCCCGTCCTCATTCTCTCTTGTTGTGTCTTTCAGGTGTTTTGGGGGCTGTTTTGGGGTCCACAGTTTGGAGCCGGTCGGTTGGTTGTAGGGTCGCAGGTAAGAATTTCAGACCATATCAAGAATAAAATCTTTCAATTTAAAAATACATCTTGAATGTCTGGCAGTTATTTCCAGGGGTTGGGAGTCAGGGTTTGGGCACAGTGGAGGTTTAACATGAAGAACCCACAGTCCAAAAAGAGAGTTTAAAATGTCTTATGGAAACATTGCCACTCCATGGGGAGCCCAAAGGTAAAGGAGTAAAGGTGGTGTGTGAACAGTGTCCTTGGAAAACTCGAAGCAGGAAATGAAGGAAGCAGGAAGTAATAAGACCAAAGACTAAAAAGAAAGATGATTTTGAACTTGTTGTCATTTTTAAAATAAAAATGCACATGGTCTGCCTGGGTAGAGTCCTAAAGGGTCAGGTAAGGCAGAGCAGAATGGGCTCTTCTGAATCAGAAAGGAACACGAGAGCTCAATAAAAATGTGTCATGGGGTGGCTTTACCTTTAAGGTGGTTTGCAGAGCTAAGGAAGTTGAAGCTGCTGGTGGCTGATAGGAGTACTTCCTCCTGACCAATTAGCAGTCATTTCTAAGAATTGGCAGCAGTTTTGACCATTAAAAAGTTAAGTCAACACCCCGCCTGCGGCACCGCCCCCAGGCCAGCCCTCATCAGGGGCGCCCGTGACGTCACAGGGAGGCGTGGTCCCGTCCCTCCGTGCCCAGCCCGGAGCCGGGGCACAGGCGGGTAGAGAAACCGAGCCTTGGCCTGCACCGAGCGCTGCAGCGGCACTTTTAAAATTGAATTCGCTTTACAATACAGCTGCGGCAGAGCAACAACATCTTGAAAAAACAACAGCTTCACCACCGCAGATAGTTTCACTGGACACCACACAAAGCCAAGAGTCTTTTGAGCACAGCCGTGCTAATGCACAGTTCTGTCAATCTACAAATCCTCCCACAGACATGGACTCAGGGTTACGGGACATATCAGTACAAAGTCCAGCATCTCTGGAATGGTTTCAGAAAAATAGCCGAAAGGCAAAAATCAAAAGCATTGTAAGATGCATTGTTGGCTAATCTGCAAATTAGAGCAGTCACAAGCTTCAGAGAGAAGCCCTTATTGAAGTGCCTTCAAAAATGGATCAAAAAGTTTAAAAATGTTGCATAATAGAATGCATATAGATGTTGTATTTCTAATGATATCTGTTGATTTTGTTTTTACAGAATAACGTAGAAAAACATGATATTTATGCATCCCAAGAAATTTAAAAGATTTTTCTTCAGTTTCAGTATTCTCAATACATGAAGGTTTTAAAAATGTTATCTTCTCTATACATCTACTGATAATGTAATATTGTATGATATAAAGTGATCAAATATTATTACTGAAATTACAGTTAATTTCTGCAAGATGCATTTCTTTAAAATTAAGTTGAAAAATCATATGATTAATCCTACAGAAAAAAGATTTAATGACAGGTTTCTTTCATTTTTAACCTTTCATTTGAATAAGTGTATTGTAGATTTAGTTCAATACAGTTTTCAGTAATCTCAAAGTTATATTAACCATATATTACCCATTTGCTTGGTATTTTTTTACAATTTTAATCAAGAAATTTTAATGTGAGTCCTTTTGTTATAAAAAAAAACAACAAACAAACAAAAAAAAACCCCCCCCCAAAAAAACAACAAAAAACAAAAACAAAAAAAAAAACCAAACCTGTATAACAGCATATATACCAATTCAGATTTTAGTTAAAAAAGTTAAACTTAATGTTTCTGAAAAGTACTACAAAAGCTGAATCGCAAATTACCAAACCTGTGGTGTTGTATTTTTTCTCTAGTAAAACTGCATTCTAAAAATCCTAACAAATTTAAGCATATACCAAGCAAATTCTTGTTACGAATGGTATTTTTAATAACATGTGCAGTTATTATAAGTTATTCTCAAAACCAGATAGCATAGAACGGTGATAAATTTGTTACATCCCTATAATCTCTATAGTGAATCAATATTCCTGTTATATTGTGTTCAAAGAAGTGTATACCAAACTTTTAGTTGTTTTTTTTTATAATAACAGAGTAAGATTAAGTTGTGTTTTCATCTAATATAGATTGTGTTAATAAGATTAAGCAAAGTTAAATTTCACTATGTTTAAGTTTGAGTGTTTTTTACTTAAGTTATAACTTTGGTATCTTTTAATTTTAAGTTTTGTTACTTCCTTTTATCACAATTAATTTCTAACAGGTTTAAATTTAAATTACTTCATGTCTTATTGAAGACATTTGTTTAAAATGCACAGTTATTTTCCTATAGAAATGAAGATAATTACAAATATTTTCAATTTATTATCTTGATTTCCTCAGACACTCACTGATGACATATTCATTCTATAATGTAAATTTATAGATTTCTATGATGAGCATTATGTATAAAGTGTCCTTGTATTTACAGGCAGCTTTATACATATTTTAATATATCTTTGTGTAATTACCTTTTAGACACGTGTCATTTGAGATTTTTTTGTTTTCTCACTACAGATGCATCTTAGTAGATAAGTTATGCAGCTGCTTCTATACAGAGTTTTTTTGTCTTGGTTTTTACTCTTTTCCTTGTTTAAAAAGATTTGCATTTGCCTAATCCAATGTATCTTTATTATTTTAGTTTCCAAAATTCTAAGACGATGTCTCATGGTTGAAAGTCAAGGGTTATTGTCATGAGGTTAGTTTACCTTTAAAGAAGTTAAAGTTGCTGGGGGCTCTTGGGAGTCTTTTCTCTTGACCAATTATCGGTCATTGCTGAGAATTGACAGCAGTTTTAGCCATTGAAAAGTAGAATCAACTTGTGAACCCCACCTTAAAGTGTACACCCAGAAGTCTGTAGTGGCTCTTTGTTTTCCTGGCTGTGAAGGGTGGCGGAGCCTCCAAGCCTCCCGTTCCCTGCCCAGGCCATGCGGCCTGGGTAGGGGGGCCGAGCTGAGCCTGCCGTTCTCCCGGCCGGGAGATGGGGCCTGCGGGGCTTGCCCCGGGCTCTAGGCGGGCCGGGGCCGGTCCTGGCTCGGCTGCAGTTTTTGTTGTGACTGAATCACCAGAGACTGCCGAGTAAAGAAAGGAAAAAAAGCTCTGGACCTGCGGCACAGCTGAGACAGCAACCACACTGCTCAGAGCAGCCATGAAGAATCTTCTATCGGAGACAGCTCCAGCTGCTGCTCCGGCAGAGATCACAGAACCATCGACAAAAGCCTGGGCAAGATTTTAACTCTTTCTTATCCAGATGAAACTTGCGGATTAATCTTTTCATCCAGAGAGAGAAAAAGAGAGTAATCAACATGAAAGAGACTTTATAAACTACTAGTGGCAAGAAAGAAAAGAGCCTTCAAGAAAGGTAGAGAATTAAGGAGATGCTTTAATTAAGCTGAAATATCTTTCTGTTAAAACTATGGAGATGGACAATGAAGTCCTGAGAAAAACCCCTTTAATTCATAATAGAGGTATGGAGAGGAATAAGGTGTTCAAAGTGTAAATTTGAGTAAAAAGTGAAGTAATTGTGGTATAGTGAAGTGCTGAGAAATTTGAAGCCTTGAGAGGCAATGAGAAAAACTGTTTCTTAGTGAAGCTCACAGAAGCAGATGAAGAATACTTTTTTGCCTTTGACTAACTTATCCTTAAAAATGCTATCTTCAAACTCATGACCCATAACACATTTTCAGAGTGATGTGAAATGGGAGGGGTGGGCTTTAACAACAGTAGCTCTGAACAGCTGATATCAGAGAAACGAGAAACTATAACAAAAATAGTTTTCTTGTGACAAACTCCATAAATTAACAGAAAAGAACTTCTGTTTCTCTACAGAAACTGAGGAAAAGACTATAAGAAAATTAGAACTGTTTAAACCATCAAATTATAAAGTTTTGTCTCTGTTGTCATGTGAACGAAAGAATAGTGAACAGTGAGAAATGAAAAGGTTTTTCTAAAAGTTTATTCTGGTGTTCTTATTCTTGTAGTTTGTCAATAAACTTCTTTCTTTATTCCTTTTAAGTTTTATACCTGGTTTGCTCTTATCTTAATCCATATCTCACAGCAAGAAATAAATAATTCTTTTTTCCCCTTTTTTGTTAATTACTGGTTCAAACCACGGACAGTTATGAAAAGAAACTTCAGATTAAACCAACTGCTGCATGGTTTAATTCGTCTGGTACCTAAGGCTTCTTGTCATTTTCTTGATACAAATGCTTTTTAAAAGTTTGCTGTGTTTTAAGCATCTTATAGCTGTTATTTTTAAACCCCTTGCTTTAAAAATGAGTTAGGAGACATCTTTCCAGATGAAGCCTAAGGCTCTGGCCAAGCCTTGACTTTACCAGGATGGAGAATTTACCAATAAACCCAGAAGTTTTCTGCATCAAAACAATATTCAGGTCAATTTGACTTGGCAATTAGTGAATGAATATAGCAGCTGGATTTTACAGTGAGCTTGGAAAATTGTTATCCGGACATGATTTTCCAATCTTCCATTGACTTATCAGCTGTGGCAGACTCTGGGATGAGAGTATATATTTAGTACATTTAGCAATTCATATTATAGATTATTCAGATAAGTTTAATATTGCATAATATTAATTATGCATCTTCTTAATAAGTTTTTGATTTTTTGTAAAAGTGTTATTTCCTATGTGTATACATGTGCAAGTGTTTTACTTTGATGGTTTTTCATTTTCATAACAAAAAACCAAATACCTTTACTTAATTATATAAAGAAAAAGGGGGGGACCCAAGGCTATGCCTCGGAAGTATAAAAACCTTATATATCTTAAATTTTTGGAAAAAGCGTAAAGATTTTATATCTATTGCAAATAATTCTTGAACAGTCCTTTTTAAACAAGTCTTTTACGAAGCCAGTTCCATCAATTATTAGGTATTGTTCTAACAAGTACTCAAGCAAAGTTAAGAGAGAATTCTTTGCGTCTAGTCAAAGGTTCAGAAGCAAAAAGATTAAAAAATTCATTTCAATTAATAATTTGGAGGAAAGTCTATGTTTGTGTATTCACAGGTTCAAAGCAGAAGTAACTTCCTAGAGAAAAACAATAAAAACTCATCAGCTGCAGAGACAAGCAGACAGCCCGGAGAGCAGAAGAGCGAGCACACTGACGTGAACTGTATCGAGACCACAGTTAACAGCAGAACAGCTTGGATCCAACATGCAAGAACAGTGAAAGTTGGGGTTTCATGTGAAACGTGGAAAGTCGATATTTTAAAGCCTCATTTGTTTAAAGCATGGTGTGAACTGTGTCAAGATTCAGAATCTTGCATGAGAGATAAAGTCCTTGAATATAAAGGTGAATCAGGTATTACCCTTGAGCTGTATCATTTTGTTGATCACTTTGTGATGCAATTTCACCTGCATCACTTCTTTTAGTTAACTCAAAGGAAAGTGTGCCTTATCTCAGAAAATAGATTTTAGTATAACATCCAATTTTTCTGTGTTAAAACAGAATGAAGATAAGATAATGAATGTTATTCCAAATCATGCTCTATACAAAGAGGCAACATCTTAATGTAATCTTGTATCAATCTTAGTTACACCTGATTGTGAAGAGTTTGACTTTTGAAATTTTAGATAGAGATTTATAACAACACAGCTTTCAATTCAAGTAACTTCAGCAGAAACTTTAGAGCAATTTAGACAAATTAAGCTACTAGTCAAGTAAGCAACCTAGATCTATTTCTCTAGCTTTGAGTAGTTAGTTAACTAATGTTCAAAACTGGAAGCAGAGCGCTCTGTGGAACAGAGCAGCAGTTCTGTTGTTGGTGCATAAGGCATGAGTGAAAGAAAAATAACCCTTCTTGAAAAGTAATCAAAGAAAAGCTTTAGGTTGATTTTTTTTAATTTTTTTTTTTAAAGAGAAGGGCAGATGTTGGAGTCTGAAATACAGACTGTGTGCCCTTGCTTTTAATCTTTAGTTCTGAGATTCAAAGAAACACTGAATTTCTATAATATGAAATTCATGTGCATGTTTTCATGGTGATACATGAAAACAAATGTTAAAGTTAGATAGGAAATGTGTAAATGTGTAGATTAGAAAGTTTCTTAAATCACTGGGTGAAAAAGTAGTTTAGAGAACAGGAGACAAGATGGAGGATTTAGGGTGTTGTCTCTTGTCCTTCTTCTTTCTTCA
>NW_026709120.1:0-37548 GCF_030490865.1 Poecile atricapillus | reverse complement strand
TTCTCAGGGGGTGTCACCTGCACACCGGTGTCACCAGGAGGTGTCACCCTCACACCGGTGTCCCGGGGGTGTCACCCTCACACCGGTGTCCCCCGGGGGTCTCAGGGGGTGTCACCCTCACACCGGTGTCCCCCCCGGGGGGGTCACCTGGGCACTCCCGCTCGGGTCCGTGAGGTCCGGGCGGGTCCCCGGTGCCCCCGGGGAGGGGGGGGGGGGGGGCGGGACCGGGAGCGCGACCCGGGGGGGACACGGGGGGGACACGGGGGGACACGGGAGGGGGGGGACATGGGGGGGGACACGGAGGTGACACTGGGGGGGACACGGGGGGGGGACACGGGGGGGGACACGGGGGGGACACGGGGGGGACATGGAGGGGACACGGGAGGGACATGGGAGGGACATTGGGTGGGACATTGGGGGGGGACACGGAGGGGGACACGGGGGGGACACTGGGGGGGGGACACGGGGGGGACACTGGGGGGGGGGACACGGAGGTGACACTGGGGGGGTCAGGGTCCTGGAGGGGCTCTGGGGGTCCACAGGAACCCCCCCAAAGCGCCTGTGGATAACCCCGCGCCCCATGACGTCACGCCAAGTGACATCTGACGTCACTCATCCCTAGCTGTGACATCATCAACCACGGCGGGGAGCGGCGTGACGTCACGACCCCGCCGCCGCTTCCCGCGGCCGTAGCGGGAGCGTGACGTCACGGAGAGGAGGAAGGGGGCCGGGCGGTGACGTCACGGAGCTCCCGGCAGCCCCCGCGGCCATGGCGGGGGGGGGTCCCTGGGCCGGCTCGCGGCCGCGCTCGCGCCCCCCGCGCCCCCGCGCTGCGCCGGCCCCGCCCCCCGTTACGTCATCAGGTGCGCGACGGGCGCGAGGGGCGGGGCCGGTGGGGCCTGAGGGGAATTTGGGGTCACCCGGGGGGGTTTGGGGTCACCTGGGAGGGGTTGGGGTCACCTGGGGGGGTTGGGGTCACCCGGGGGAATTTGGGGTCACCTGGGGGGGGTTTGAGGTCACCTGGGAGGGTTTTGGGGTCACTTGAGGGGAATTTGGGGTCACCTGAAGGGGTTTGGGGTCACCTGGGGGAATTTGGGGTCACCTGGGAGGGGTTGGGGTGACTTGGGAGGGGTTTGGGGTCACCCGAGGGAATTTGGGGTCATCTGGTGGAATTTGGGGTCACCCGGGGGGGTTTGGGGTCACCCGGGGGGGTTTGGGGTCACCCGGGGGGTTTGGGGTCACCTGAGGGGAATTTGGGGTGACCCGGGGGGTTTGGGGTCACTTGAGGGAATTTGGGGTCACCCGGGGGGAATTTGGGGTCACCTGAGGGAATTTGGGGTCACTTGGGGAGAATTTGGGGTCACCCGGGGAGAATTTGGGGTCTCTGGGGTTGATTTGGGGTCCCTTGAGAGGAATTTGGGGTCTTTGAGGCTTGATTTGGGTTATTCTGGGGTGATTTGGGTTATTCTGGGGGATGATTTGGGGTCTTTTGGGGTTGATTTGGGGTCTCTGGGGTGATTTGGGTTATTCTGGGGTGATTTGGGGTCTTTTGGGATTGATTTGGTGTCTCTGGGGTTGATTTGGGGTCTTTGAGGATGATTTCGGGTCTCAGGGTTGATTTTGGGTTATTCTGGGGTGATTTGGTGTCTCTGGGGGTTGATTTGGGGTTTTTGGGGGTTGATTTGGGGTCTTTGAGGATGATTTGGGGTTTTTGGGGGTTGATTCGGGGTCTTTGAGGATGATTTGGGGTTTTTGGGGTTGATTTGGGCTCTTTGAAGATGATTTGGGGTTTTTGGGGGTTAATTCGGGGTCTTTGCGGGGCTGCTCCGCCCCCCCCCCAGTCTCGATCCGGGGGGGTCTCCCCTCCTTTCCCCCCTCCCCCATTTGCAGACGGAGCTGCTGCTGCTGCTGCTGGAGACCCCGGGGCTCTGTGTGGGAGGGGTCCCGGGCTGGGGAGGGGTCCCCGGTCCCGGGGGGGCTCTGCTGGAGCTGCTGGCCGAGCCCCCCGCGCCCCCCGCGCCCCCCCGGGCGCTGCTGCTGCTCGCCACGCTGACGGTGCTGGTGGCCACCGGGGACCGGGCGGGGGTCGCGGCGCTGGCGGCGCTGCTGCTGCGCCCGGGGGGCGCGGGGGGGGCCCCGGCGGCGGCCGCGGAGTGTCTGCGGGAGCTGCGGCGGCTCGGGACCCCCGGAACCCCCCCAGACCCATCGGGACCCCCGGGAACCCCCCCAGACCCATCGGGACCCCCGGAACCCCACCGGAACCCCCCCAGACCCATCGGGACCCCCGGGAGCCCCCCCCAGACCCATCGGGACCCCCGGGAACCCCCCCCAGACCCATCGGGACCCCCGGGAACCCCCCAGACCCATCGGGACCCCCGGAACCCCCCCAGACCCATCGGGACCCCCGGGAACACCCCCGGGAACCCCCCCAGACCCATCGGGACCCCCCCCGGGACCCCCGGGAACCCCCCCGGGACCCCCCCCGGGAGCCTCGGGACCCCCGGGACCCCCCCCGGGAACTTCTCCGGGACCCCCGGGAGCCCCCCCGGGAGCCTCGGGACCCTCCGGAGCCGCCTCCGGGAGACCCCCGGGCTGCAGCCGCTGGTGCTGCTGCTGGCGGAGGAGACCGGTAAGGACCGGGAGCGTCCCAGTAAGGGCTGGGAGCGTCCCAGTAAGGACCGGAGCGTCCCAGTAAGGACTGGGAATGTCCCAGTAAGGACCGGGAGCGTCCCAGTCTGTCCCAGTAAGGACTGGGAGCGTCCCAGTGTGTCCCAGTAAGGACTGGGAGGGTCCCAGTGTGTCCCAGTAAGGACTGGGAATGTCCCAGTAAGGGCTGGGAGGGTCCCAGTAAGGACCGGGAGGGTCCCAGTAAGGACCGGGAGCGTCCCAGTAAGGGCCGGGAGGGTCCAGTAAGGACCGGGAGCGTCCCAGTGTGTCCCAGTAAGGACTGGGAGCGTCCCAGTAAGGACCGGGAATGTCCCAGTGTGTCCCAGTAAGGAACGGGAGG
Organism: Poecile atricapillus; assembly: GCF_030490865.1. Lineage (NCBI taxonomy): Eukaryota > Metazoa > Chordata > Aves > Passeriformes > Paridae > Poecile > Poecile atricapillus. The sequence goes on along the minus strand of NW_026709120.1, from coordinate 34,541 downwards.
GTCCCAGTGTGTCCCAGTAAGGACCGGGAGCGTCCCAGTGTGTCCCAGTAAGGACCGGGAGCGTCCCAGTGTGTCCCAGTAAGGACCGGGAGCGTCCCAGTGTGTCCCAGTAAGGACCGGGAGCGTCCCAGTGTGTCCCAGTAAGGACTGGGAATGTCCCAGTGTGTCCCAGTAAGGACCGGGAATGTCCCAGTGTGTCCCAGTAAGGACTGGGAGGGTCCCAGTGTGTCCCGGTAAGGACTGGGAATGTCCCAGTGTGTCCCCAGTAAGGGCCGGGAGGGTCCCAGTAAGGGCCGGGAGGGTCCCAGTAAGGGCGGGAGGGTCCCAGTAAGGACTGGGAATGTCCCAGTAAAGACCGGGAGGGTCCCGGTGGATCCCAGTAAGGACCGGGAACCCCGCAGTGGGACTGGGAAGGATCCCAGAAAATCCCAGTTTGGTACTGGGAGATCCCCGGGGGGGTTTGGGGAATCCCCGAGCCCCTGATCCCTTCCCCCCCCCTCCCCAGATCCAGCGGATCCCTGGGAAGAGGCCGGGCCGGATCCCGGTGAGTCCCAAATCCCAGGGACCCCCCCCAAATCCCTGACCCCCCCCAAATCCCAGGGACCCCCCCCCCCAAATCCCAGACCCCCCCTGAACCCCCCAAATCCCAGGGACCCCCCCCCAAATCCCAGGGACCCCCCCCCAAATCCAGACCCCCCCTGAACCCCCCAAATCCCAGGGACCCCCCCCAAATCCCAGACCCCCCCCTGAACCCCCCAAATCCCAGGGACCCCCGGGATTCTTCCCCCCCCCAAACCCTCGAGACCCCCCCCAATTTCAATCCCCTGCAAATCCCGGGGACCCTCCCCCCCCTGCCCTCCCCCTCCCCAAATTCCGGCTCCCTCAAATCCCTGCCCTCCCCCCCGAGCCCCCCCAAACCCCCGGGGTCCCCCCTGAACCCCCCCATTTCTGACGCCCCCGAGTCCCCCAAACCCCCGGGGTCCCCCCCGACCCCCCCCATTTCTGACGCCCCCCCCTCTCCTCCAGGCCCCCCCCCCGTCTGGAGCCTCACTCCGGCCGCCCGGGCTCAGCTGCTGCAGCTCCCGGCTTTTGGGGGGCTCCCGGGGGGGGTTCCCCCCCGATTTTGGCCAGCGCGGACCCGGCTCCGCTTCAGTCCGAGCTGCTGCGGGGGGGGTCAGGTTTGGGGGGGCCCCGTTTGGCCTCGCTGGCGCTGCACCCCGCCCTTCCCCCACCCCTGCGCCTCTTCTTCCTCCTCTGCCTCCTCGAGGGGGGGGACCCCAAAACCCGCGCCCCTCCCCAGCGCTGCCCCCCCACTTGGCGGCCGCTCTGTTCCCGGGGGGGGGCGGGGGACCCCCCCGAAATGTTCCTGCCCCGTTTCGAGGCGGCCGCCGCCTTCTGCTCGCGAATTTCGGGGGACGGGGGCGAGCGGGGGGAGCCCCCACCCCAAAACCCAGGGGGGCCGGGAGTGGCTGTGGGGGCTGGTGGGGTTTTTGGGGGGGGGTCCCCCCGTTCTGTTCTGCCGGGCCGTGGTCTCGTACCGGCGCTGGTTCGGGGGGGTCCCCGGGGGGGACCTGGGGGGGGCGGCGGGGAAATTATTGGGGGGGGGTCACCCCGCGGCCCCCCCGCACCTGCTGGAGCTCGCCAAGGTTTTGGGGGGGGTCCCTCGGGGGGGCTTTGATGTCGCAAGTCCTGCGGGCCCCCCCGCCCCCCCGGGCACCCCCCAGCTCCGGGGGGGTGCTGAAGGTGCTGCGCGACCCCCCCGCCCCCCCCGGGACCCCTCCCCAAATGCGCCCCCAGCTCCGGGGGGTACCTGCGGCGGGCGCTGGCGGCCGAGGGGGGGGGCTGGGGGGGGGCTCAGGGGGTCCTGAGCGCCGCCGCCCCCCTCCTGCCCCTCTGGGGGGTTCCCGCTCTGCCCCCCCCCGCCCCGGGACCCCCCCGATTTTGGGTGGGGGGCGGATCCCGACGTGCGGGACCGGGGTCGCCTCCACTCGGCGCTGGCGGCCGCTCTGGGCCCCCCCAAATTGGCCGCGGTTTTGGGGCCCCCCCCGCGCTGCGCCCCTCGCCCCCCTCCCCAAAACGGGCCCGGGGGGGGCGGCGGGGGGGCGCTCCCCCCTCCCTGCTGCCCGCGGCCCCCCCCTGCAGCCTGCGCTGCCTCCCCGCGACCCCCGCCCCTTCCCCGCCCCCCCCGGAGCCCCCCAGGACCCGAGGGTTGGGGGGCGGCGCTGCTGGAGGGGGGGGGGGCGGCCCGTGCCCCTCCCCCTGCGGCTGCGCCTCGAGCCCTTGGGGGGGTCCCCAACCGAGGGGACCCCTCCCCAAATTATGGGGGAGCCCCCCCCCGCCTCCGGGACCCCTCCCCAAATTATGGGGGAGCCCCCCCCCGCCTCCGGGACCCCTCCCCAAATTATGGGGGAGCCCCCCCCGGCCTCCGGGACCCCTCCCCAAATGATGGGGGAGCCCCCCCGGCCTCCGGGACCCCTCCCCAAATGATGGGGGAGCCCCCCCCCGCCTCCGGGACCCCTCCCCAAATTATGGGGGAGCCCCCCCCCGCCTCCGGGACCCCTCCCCAAATTGGGGGGGCGCCCCCCCCCGCTCTGGCGCTGCAGCTGCTGCTGGGGGGGGGCGGGGGCTGGGCCGAGGGGGCTCTGGCGGCGCTGGGGGGGGGGTCGCGGGGGGGGCCGAGCTGACCCTGACCCTGCGCCCCCCCCGAGCCCTGCCCCCTCCCTGGAGGCCGCCGCCGTTTTCACCCCGGGGGGGGCTCCCCAAAAAGGGGGAGGGGGCTCTTTCCTGGCGCCCCTCCCCCCGCTGGAGCTGCCCTTGGGGGTCCGGCTGCGCCCCCTCGCCCTCCCCCCCCCCTGGGACCCCCCCCGGGCCCTCCGCGCCTTCGAGGCGCTTTGGGGGGCGCTGGGGGGGGGCCCCCGAGACCCTCCTGCTGCTGGGGGGGGGCGCGGCCGCCCCTCCCCCCGCCCTCGCCCCCCTGCTGGTTCCCCCCGGGGGTGGGGGAGGGGCGGGGGGGGGGATGGGCGCTGGCGGCCGCCGCCCCCCCCCCGGGGGGTGGTGCTGGCGCGGGGGGGGCCGGGGGGGGAGGGGCGGGTGCGGGGGCAGCGCTGGGGGGGGGGTCCTGCTGCTCGCGCGGCTGCTGCGGGGGAGGGCGGGGCCTGAGATGTCGCGATAGGGGCGGGGCCGTGTCTCGGGACGAGAGGGGCTGGAGCGGGGCGGCACCAGGAGGCGTGTCGGGGTCTGTCGTGACGTGTCGGGGTCTGTCGTGACATGTCAGGGTCTGTCGTGACATGTCGGGCTGTATCATAACATGTCAGGCTGTGTCGTGACATGGGGTCGTGACATGTCGGGGTCTGTCGTGACATATCGGGCTGTCTCGTGACATGTCGGGCCGTATCGTGACATATCGTGACGTGTCACCCCCACCCCGGCTTCTGTGACCCCTCCCCCAAGAATTTGGAAAGCCCAAAATCCGTGTCCGGCTCTGTCTGAGGGGGGTCCGGGGGTCCCGCGTGACCGGGGAGGGACGGGTGGGGGTCTCTGGGTTCCTGGGGGGTCCAAGAGGGTTCGGGGTGTCCCGGGAGCTCTGAGGGGGGGGGTGGGGGTGTCTCAGAAAGCCCCCCCGGCCCCGAACTACATCTCCCATCATTCCTTGCGCCACTTCCGTACGGTGCCGCCATCTTGTCTCCCCATGGGCGCCGCCATGTTCGTCCCCTCCATGGACGCCTCCATGCCGCTTCCGGCGCCTCATGACGTCACTTCCTCCTTCCCCTCCACCCTCCCTCAGTGATGGCGGTGCGGGTCCGGGTTCCCCCCGGGGCCGCTCCGGAGCCGCTCCTCGCTCAGCTCCTGCCCTGCCGCGTCCAGCACGACGGGCCCGCGCCCGTGGCCGCCTTCCTGCGGGTCCGGCCCGGCCCCAGCGGCGGTGAGGGACGGGGAGGGGGGGGTTTGGGGGCGATCCTGAGGGAGATGCTGCATTTGGGGGGGGGCGGGATTGGGTTTGGGAGGGATTTGGGGGTCGGGGGCTCTTGGGGAGCTCGGGGAGGGGTTCCGCGGGTCACTGGGGGGCTGTGGCGATGGGGGCGCGTTGGGTTTGGGGGGTTTTGGGGGGTCCCAGGCCGGTGTGGGGGTCCCAGGCCGGTGTGGGGGTCCCAGGCCGGTGTGGGGGTCCCAGCCCGCCTCCCTTTGCTCCCCTCAGAGCTCTGGGCCTCGTTCCGGGGGCGCCGCTTGGGGGGCCGGGAGCTGCCGCTGCCCCCCGGCTACACCGGGGCCGTGCTGCGGGGGGGGGCACCGGGAGAGCCCCCCCTGGGCGAGCCCGGGGACCCCCAGGTGAGGCCGGGGAGAGAGAGAGACCCCCTAAAACCCCCTCAGAGGGGCAGAGACCCCCCCCATTTTCCCCGCTTTGGGGGGGTCTCAGCCCCGTTTCCCCCTGTCCCCCCCCAGGCCGGTTGGGTGACGGTGACGGGGTCGTTCGGGGCCATCACGGACTGGGGAGCTGACACCGCCCCCGACCCCGGCCGGGGCCTGGCCCGGGCCCTGCAATGGGGACCCCTCGCCCGGGCTGTGAGTCTGGGGGGGCTGGGGGACAGCTGGGGGGGTTTGGGCACATCTGGGGGGGCTGGAGAAACATCTGGAGGGGGTTGGGGCACATCTGGGGGGCTGGGGCACATCGGGGGGGCTGGAGACACAGCTGGGGGGGCTGGAGACACATCTGGGAGGGCTGGAGACACATCTGGGGGGGCTGGGGCACATCTGGGGGAGTTTGGGGCACATCTGGGGGGGCTGGAGACACATCTGGGGGGGATGGGGGGTCTGGGGTACATCGGGGGGGCTGGAGAAACATCTGGAGGGGCTGGAGCACATCTGGGGGGGCTGGAGCACATCTGGGGGGGCTGGAGACACCTCTGCAGGGGCTGGAGAAACATCTGGGGGGGCTGGAGAAATAGCTGGGGGGGCTGGGGCACATCTGGGGGGCTGGAGCACATCTGGGGGGCCTGGGAACACATCTGGGGGGGCTGGAGACACATCTGGGGGGATTGGGCACATCTGGGGGGGCTGGGGCACATCTGGGGGGCTGGAGACACATCTGGGGGGGTTTGGGGCACATCTGGGGGGGCTGGAGACACAGCTGGGGGGCTGGAGACACAGCTGGGGGGCTGGGGCACATCTGGGGGGCTGGAGCACATCTGAGGGGCCTGGGAACACATCTGGAGGGCTGGAGACACATCAGGGGGGGTTGGGGCACATCAGGGGTCACACTGGAGGGAGTGGGGTCACACTGGGGGGGTCCTGGGTCACATTTGGGGGTCTGGGGTCACATTTGGGGGGTCCCAGGGTCACATTTGGGGGTCTGGGTTCACATTTGGGGGTCTGGGATCACATCTGGGAGGTCCCAGGGTCACATTTGGGGGTCTGGGGTAACATTTGGGGGTCCCGGGGTCACATTTGGGGGTCTGGGGTCACATTTGGGGGTCTGGGGTAACATTTGGGGGTCCCGGGGTCACATTTGGGGGTCTGGGGTCACATTTGGGGGCTCTGGGGTCACATTTGGGGGTCTGGGGTCACATTTGGGGGGTCTGGGTTCACATTTGGGGGTCCCAAGGTCACATCTGGGGGTCTGGGGTCACATTTGGGGGTCTGGGGTCACATCTGGGGGTCTGGGGTCACATTTGGGGGGTCTGGGGTCACATTTGGGGGTCCCAGGGTCACATTTGGGGGGTCTGGGGTCACATTTGGGGGTCCCAGGGTCACATTTGGAGGGGTCTGGGGTCACATTTGGGGGTCTGGGGTCCCATTTGGGGGGGTCTGGGGTCCCATTTGGGGGTCTGGAGTCACATTTGGGGGTCCCAGGGTCACATTTGGGGGTCCCAGGTCACATTTGGGGGGGGTCTGGGGTCACATTTGGGGGTCCCAGGGTCACATTAGGGGGTCCCAGGGTCACATTTGGGGGGGTCTGGGGTCACATTTGGGGGTCTGGGATCACATCTGGGAGGTCCCAGGGTCACATTTGGGGGTCTGGGGTAACATTTGGGGGTCCCGGGGTCACATTTGGGGGTCTGGGGTCACATTTGGGGGTCTGGGGTCACATTTGGGGGTCCCAAGGTCACATCTGGGGGTCTGGGGTCACATTTGGGGGTCTGGGGTCACATTTGGGGGTCTGGGGTCACATTTGGGGGGCTCTGGGGTCACATTTGGGGGGTCTGGGGTCACATTTGGGGGTCCCAGGGTCACATTTGGAGGGGTCTGGGGTCACATTTGGGGGTCTGGGGTCCCATTTGGGGGGGTCTGGGGTCCCATTTGGGGGTCTGGAGTCACATTTGGGGGTCCCAGGGTCACATTTGGGGGTCCCAGGTCACATTTGGGGGGGGTCTGGGGTCACATTTGGGGGTCCCAGGGTCACATTAGGGGGTCCCAGGGTCACATTTGGGGGGGTCTGGGGTCACATTTGGGGGTCCCAGGGTCACATTAGGGGGTCCCAGGGTCACATTTGGGGGGTCTGGGGTCACATTTGGGGGTCTGGGGTCACATTTGGGGGTCCCAAGGTCACATTTGGGGGTCTGGGGTCACATTTGGGGGTCTGGGGTCACATTTGGAGGGGTCTGGGGTCACATTTGGGGGTCTGGGGTCACATTTGGGGGTCCCAGGGTCACATTTGGGGGTCCCAGGTCACATTTGGGGGGGGTCTGGGGTCACATTTGGGGGTCCCAGGGTCACATTAGGGGGTCCCAGGGTCACATTTGGGGGGGTCTGGGGTCACATTTGGGGGTCTGGGGTCACATTTGGGGGTCCCAAGGTCACATTTGGGGGTCTGGGGTCACATTTGGGGGTCTGGGGTCACATTTGGAGGGGTCTGGGGTCACATTTGGGGGTCCCAGGGTCACATTTGGGGGGGTCTGGGGTCACATTTGGGGGTCCCAAGGTCACATTTGGGGGTCTCAGGACCTGGGGCTGTGGGGGGGGGGGGTCCCTGAGCCCCCCCCTCACCCTGCCCCTCCCCCAGCTCCACGCCCCCGTGACCGATGACAGCGATGAGGAGGCGGAGCCATGACCGGCCACGCCCACCGGATAAACCACGCCCACCTCATTAACAAACCCAGCCACACCCAATGGGTGGGGCCCATTAGAACCGGTGTGCCTTAAGCCCCGCCCAGAGTGGGAGGAGCCTATGGAAGCCCCACCCCTTTTAATTAAAAACCCAAAACTCTTCTCAGGAGGCTCCACCCACAACAAAACCACGCCAAATATGGGCGGGGCATCAAAGCCACGCCCACAAAATGAAGACACTCCCAGTGTGGGTGGGGCCACAAAGCCACTCCCACGGTGGGCGGGGCCTGTCAGAGCCCCGCCCCTTTCCTGCTCAATAAAGCGTTTGCAGCGCCAGTGTGGGCGGGGCCAGGCGGTGTTTAATGAGCTGCGCCAGGTAACGAGGGGGGCGTGGCCTGGCGGGGCGTGGCCTCACCACTTTCCCCGCTTGCTCCAGTCCTTGGGGGTGAAGTGCAGGCACTTGGCGTCGATGCGCAGGAGCCGCTTGAGCATCGCCCGCTCGTGGCCCTCCACGATGTCCTCGGAGAGCGTCAGGATGTACTGACCCTGTACAGGTGTGCACAGGTGTGACAGGTGTGTCAGGATGTGTCAGGGTGTGTCAGGATGTACTGACCCTGTACAGGTGTGCACAGGTGTGACAGGTGTGTCAGGGTGTGCACAGGTGTGTCAGGATGTACTGACCCTGTACAGGTGTGCACAGGTGTGACAGGGTGTACTGACCCTGTACAGGTGTGCACAGGTGTGTCAGGATGTACTGACCCTGTACAGGTGTGCACAGGTGTGTCAGGGTGTACTGACCCTGTACAGGTGTGTCAGGGTGTACTGACCCTGTACAGGTGTGTCAGGTGTGCACAGGTGTGACAGGTGTGTACTGACCCTGTACAGGTGTGCACAGGTGTGTCAGGATGTACTGACCCTGTACAGGTTTGCACAGGTGTGTCAGGGTGTGCACAGGTGTGTCAGGGTGTGCACAGGTGTGTTAGGGTGTACTGACCCTGTACAGGTGTGCACAGGTGTGTCAGGATGTGTCAGGTGTGTCAGGATGTACTGACCCTGTACAGGTGTGTACAGGTGTGTCAGGGTGTGTCAGGATGTACTGACCCTGTACAGTTGTGTCAGGGTGTACTGACCCTGTACAGGTGTGCACAGGTGTGTCAGGGTGTGTCAGGGTGTGTCAGGCGTGTCAGGGTGTGTCAGGGCGTGCACAGGTGTGTGAGGGCTGTTCCCGTGTGACACCCAGGTGTGTAAAGGGGGACACACAGAGATATTTTTGCCCCCCCCAGGTGTGTGTGAGACCCCCCAGGTGTGTCCAGGACCCCCAGGTGTGTGCAGGACCCCCCCAGGTGTGTTCAGGACCCCCCAGGTGTGTCCAGGCCCCCCCAGGTGTGTTCAGGACCCCCCCAGGTGTGTGTGAGACCCCCCCAGGTGTGTGTGAGACCCCCCCAGGTGTGTGTGAGACCCCCCCAGGTGTGTTCAGGACCCCCCCAGGTGTGTCCAGGCCCCCCCAGGTGTGCAGGATCCCCCCAGGTGTGTCCAGGCCCCCCCAGGTGTGTCCAGGACCCTCCCAGGTGTGTGTGAGGCCCCCCCAGGTGTGTGTGAGACACCCCCCAGGTGTGCAGGATCCCCCCAGGTGTGCAGGACCCACCTTGTAGTAGTTGATGAGGTTCAGGTACTGCAGGGTGGAGATCACGTCCTCCTTCTTGATGCTGGTGATCTCGCTGATCTCGCTGGGGGAGGGGGAAAATGAGGGGGGGCTGCACCCCCAGAGCCCCCCAAAATACCCAAAACCCCCCCAGAGCCCCCCAAAATACCCAAAACCTCCCCCAGAGACCCCCAAAATACCCAAAACACCCCAGAGACCCCCAAAATCCCCAAAACCCCCCCAGAGAACCCCCAAAATCCCCAAAACACCCCCAGAGCCCCCCAAAATACCCAAAACACCCCCAGAGACCCCCAAAACCCCCCCAGAGAACCCCCAAAATACCCGAAACCCCCCCAGAGAACCCCCAAAATCCCAAAAACCCCCCCAGAGAACCCCCAAAATCCCAAAAACCCCCCAGAGAACCCCCAAAATCCCAAAAACCCCCCCAGAGAACCCCCAAAATCCCAAAACCCCCCCAGAGAACCCCCAAAATCCCAAAAACCCCCCCAGAGAACCCCCAAAATCTCCAAAACACCCCCAGAGACCCCCAAAATCCCAAAAACACCCCCAGGGAACCCCCAAAATCCCCAACCCCCCCCCAGAGCCCCCCAAAATACCCAAAACACCCCCAGAGACCCCCAAAATCCCCAAAACCTCCCAGAGACCCCCAAAATCCCCCAAACACCCCCAGAGACCCCCAAAATACCCAAAACACCCCCAGGGAACCCCCAAAATCCCCAAAATCCCCCCAGAGAACCCCAAAATACCCAAACCCCCCCCAGAGACCCCCAAAATCCCCAAAACCCCCCAAGAGACCCCCAAAATCCCCAAACCTCCCCCAGAGAACCCCCAAAATCCCAAAAACACCCCAGAGACCCCCAAAATCCCCAAAACCCCCACAGAGCCCTCCCCAAACCCCCCCAGAGACCCCCAAAATTCCCAAAACACCCCCAGAGCCCCCCCCAAAATCCCCAAACCCCCCCCAGAGCCCCCCAGAATCCCCAAAACACCCCAGAGACCCCCAAAATCCCCAAAACACCCCCAGAGCCCCCCCCAAACCCCCCCAGAGCCCCCCGATGCTGAAGAGCTGAGGGGGCGTGGCCTTGGCACTGTGGGCGTGGTTAACATTGATGGGGGCGTGGCTTTGTCACGGTGGGCATGGCCTGGAGCTGTTCCCCACCATTGATTGACAGGTGGGGCAGGGTCTAAGAGCTGGGGGTGTGGCCTGGAACTGGGCGTGGCTTTTGACAGGGTGGGCGTGGCCTGATGAAGCTGCCACGCCCCCAACATTGGACATGAGGGTGGTGGGCGTGGCTTTGAGGGGCGTGGCCTAAGGGGGCGTGGCCTCCATCAGGTTCAGATAAAGACATCGGGTGTTGATTTACGGTGGGCGTGGCTTTGAGGGGCGTGGCCCGAGGGGGCGTGGCTTCCATCAGGTTCAGGTAAAGACGTTGGGTGTTGATTTATGGTGGGTGTGGCTTTGAGGGGGCGTGGCCTAAGGGGGCGTGGCTTCCATCAGGTCTGGGTAAAGACATTGGGTGTTGATTTATGGTGGGCGGGGCTTTGAGGGGGCGTGGCCTAAGGGGGCGTGGCTTCCATCAGGTCTGGGTAAAGACATTGGGTGTTGATTTATGGTGGGCGGGGCTTTGAGGGGGCGTGGCCTAAGGGGGCGTGGCTTCCATCAGGTTCAGGTAAAGACGTCGGGTGTTGATTTATGGTGGGCGTGGCTTTGAGGGGCGTGGCCTGAGGGGGCGTGGCTTCCATCAGGTCTGGGTAAAGACATCAGGTGTTGATTTATGGCGGGCGGGGCTTTGGGAAGGGGCAGAGCCTCAGGCAATGGGGGTGTGGCCTGGCAGAAAGGGGGCGTGGTCTGGCGGAAAGGGGGCGTGGTCTGGCGGAAAGGGGGCGTGGCCTGGCAGAAAGGGGGCGTGGCTCGGTGGAAAGGGGCGTGTCTCACTTGATGGTGATCTGGGGCCGCTCGCCGGCCTCGGCCTTGAGCCCCATGAGGATCTCCAGGATGGTCTGGGACCAGTAACTGCGGTACGACAGCAGCCCCAGGTCCGACAGCGGCTTCTCGGGAGTGCCCGTCTTACCCTCCACCTTGGACAGCTCGTAACCTGCGGGGACAGGGACAGGTGAGGGACAGGGGACAGGTGAGGGACAGGGGAGGGACAGGGGGACAGGGGACAGGGGACAGGGGGACAGGGGAGGGACAGGGGACATGGGGACAGGGGACAGGTGAGGGACAGGGGACAGGGGACAGGGGACAGGGGACATGGGGACAGGGGACAGGTGAGGACAGGGGACAGCGGACAGGTGAGGGACAGGGGACAGGGGGACAGGGGACAGGTGAGGGACAGGGGACGGGGACAGGGGACAGGTGAGGACAGGGGAGGGACAGGGGACATGGGGACAGGGGACAGGGGGACAGGGGAGGGACAGGGGACATGGGGACAGGGGACAGGTGAGGGACAGGGGACAGGGGACAGGTGAGGACAGGGGACAGGGGGACAGGGGACAGGTGAGGACAGGGGACATGGGGACAGGGGACAGGGGAGGGGGACAGGGGACAGGGGTGGGACAGGGGGACAGGGGACAGGTGAGGGACAGGGGACAGGTGAGGGACAGGGGACAGGGGGACAGGGGACAGGGGACAGGTGAGGGACAGGGGACAGGGGGACAGGTGAGGGACAGGGGGGACAGGGGGACAGGTGAGGGATGGGGGCACAGGGGGGGACAGGGGGGACAGGTAAGGGACAGGTGGGGGACAGGGGGAACAGGTGAGGGAGAGGGCAAGGACAGGTCCCTGAGGCTTTGGGGGCGTCCCCTGGGGTTATTTCCACCTCCCCCAGGTATTTAAAGCCTTCCCAGTGGATTTTTGGGGTCCTGGCAGGGTTTGGGGTCCCAGCAGGGTTTGGGGTCCTGTCAGGGTTTGGGGTCCCAGCAGGATTTGGGGTCCCAGCAGGGTTTGGGGTCCCAGCAGGGTTTGGGGTCCCTGTCAGGATTTGGGGTCCCAGCAGGGTTTGGGGTCCCAGCAGGGTTTGGGGTCCCAGCAGGGTTTGGGGTCCCTGTCAGGGTTTGGGGTCCTGTCAGGGTTTGGGGTCCCAGCAGGGTTTGGGGTCCCTGTCAGGGTTTGGGGTCCCTGTCAGGCAGGATTTGGGGTCCTGTCAGGGTTTGGGGTCCCAGCAGGGTTTGGGGTCACTGACTGAACTCGATGAGCAGTTTGCCGTAGCCCCGGCGCTGGTACGGGGGCAGGGTCAGGATGCAGGCGACGTTGTAATCCTCGGTCGACTCCTTCTCCTGCAGGGAATCCCCGGGATTTGATCCCAAAAAACTCCTGGGACCACCCAAAAACCCCTGGGACTACCCCAAAAACCCTGGGACCACCCCAAAAACCCCTGGGACCACCCAAAAAAACCCCTGGGACCACCCCAAAACCCCTCTGGAGCTCCCAAAACCTCCTGGCATCACTCCAAAATCCCTCCTGGAGTTCCCAAAATCCCTCAGGAATCCCCAAAACCCCCCTTTTCCCCCTCCAGGACCCTCCCCAAACCCCCTCCTTCCCCTCCTCCCTCACCCTCCAGGACCCTTCCCCACTCCTCCATCCCTCAGTGCTCCCCCTGCTCCCTCCAAACACCCCAAATCCCCCCCAAACACCCTCAAATGACCCCAAATCCCCCCAAACGACCCCAAATCCCCCTCAAACAGCTCCAAATCCCCCCCAAAACTACTCCAAATCTCCCCCAAACAGCCCCAAATCCCCCCAAACAGCCCCAAATCCCCCCAAACAGCCCCAAATCCCCCCCAAATGGCCCCAAATCCCCCCAAACACCCCAATCCCCCCCCAAACTACTCCAAATCTCCCCCAGACACCCCAAAATGACCCCAAATCCCCCCCAAACAGCCCCAAATCCCCCCCAAACACCCCAAATTCTCCCAAACAGCCCCAAATCCCCCCAAACAGCCCCAAATCCCCCCAAACGACCCCAAATCCCCCCCAAAACTACTCCAAATCTCCCCCAAACATCCCAAATCCTCCCAAAAAGGCCCCAAATCGCTCCCCAAACCCCCTCAAATGGTTCCAATTCCCCCAGACGGCCCCAAATCCCCCCCAAATGGCCCCAAATCCCTCCCAAACACCCCAAACCCCCCCCAAAACTACTCCAAATCCCTCCCAAACACCCCAAATCCCCCCCTAATTCCCCCCAAGAACCCCAAATCACCCCCAAATGGCCCCAAATACCCCTCAAACAGCCCAAATCCCCCCCAGACACCCCAAATCCCCCTCAAATTCCCCCCAAATGGCCCCAAATCCCCCCAAAATGACCCCAAATCCCCCTCCAAACAGCCCCAAATCCCCCCAAACAGCCCCAAATCCTCCCAAACACCCCAAATCCCCCCAAAATGACCCCAAATCCCCCTCCAAACAGCCCCAAATCCCCCCAAACACCCCAAATCCCCCCCAAACACCCCAAATTCTCCCAAAAAGGCCCCAAATCGCCCCCCAAACCCCCTCAAATGACCCCAAATCCCCCCAAAATGACCCCAAATCCCCCCCAAACTACTCCAAATCCCTCCCAAACACCCCAAATCCCCCAACCCCCCCCAAACGACCCCAAATCCCCCCCAAAACCCCCCCAAATCCCCCAAACCCCCCACCTTGGAGAAGTAGCCCACGATGTGGAAACCTTTGCAGTCGTACTCGGTCATGACGTAGAAGAGGAAGGGGTCGGTGTCGTAGTAAAGGGTTTTGTGGTCCAGGAAACACTTGGCCAGCAGGCAGAGATTCTGGGAATAACTCTGGGAAAAGATCCCGGGAATGACTCCGGGAATGTTGGGATGGGGGGAAAATCCCCCCCCCGGGACCACCCCCCCAACTCTCACCTTGTTCTTGCGGCCGTCGATCTCGAAGAAGGAAATGGTGCCCTTGCGATAAATCTCGTTCCCAGGGGGGTGCCGGAGGTCACATTTGGTCTGGGGAGGGGATTTTGGGGGATTTTGGGGTTTTTTGGGATTTTTTGGGGTTTTTTTGGGATTTTTTGGGGGGTTTTGGGGGTGAAAATGGGGAGGGAAGAGAGGGAGATTGGGAGGTGGGAAAGGGAAATTGGGGAGAAAAAGTGGGGAGGGAGTGGGAATTTGGAGTTTTGGGGGGAAATTTGGGGTTTTGGGGAGTGGGGAGGCCAAAGGGGTAAAAATTGGGGGGTTGAGGATTCCCTAATCTTCCTGGGGATCCCCCAAATTCCCTTGGGGATGACCCAAATCAGGGATTCCCTGGTACAGCCTTGCCCTGGCTCCCCAAGTCCCACCAAAACTCCTCCAAATCTCCTCAAAACCCCCTCAAATCCCTCCAAAACTCCCCCAAATCCCCTTGAAACTCACTCAAATGCCCCCAAATCCCTCCAAAGCTCCCAAAATCCTGCCAAAACTCCTCCAAGTCCCCTCAAACCTTCCCCAAACCCCCCTAAATCTCCCCCAAGCCCCCCAAATCTCCTCGAACCCCCCCAAATCTCCCCCAAACCCCCTGAAATCCCCTTGAACCTCCCCCAAACCCCCCCAAAACCCCCCAAATCCCCTCAAACCTCCCCCAAATGTCCCCAAACCCCCCCAAATCCCCTCAAACCTCCCCCAAACCCCCCCAGATCTCCCCCAAACCCCCCCAAATCCCCTTGAAACTCCCCCAAACCCCCCCGAATCCCCCCAAACCCCCCCAAACCTCCCCCAAAACCCCCGAAATCCCCTCAAACCTCCCCCAAACCCCCCCAAATCCCCTTGAAACCCCCTAAAATCCTCATAATCTCCCCCAAATCCCCTTGAAACTCCCCCAAACCCCCCCAAACTCTCCCAAATCCCCTTGAAATTCCCCCAAACCCCCTTGAACCCCCCTCAAACCTCCCCCAACCCCCCCAAATCCCCGTGAAACTCCCCCAAACCCCCCCAGATCTCCCCCAAACCCCCCCAAATCCCCTTGAACCTCTCCCAAATCCCCTTGAACCTCCCCCAAACCCCCCCAAACCCCCCCAAATCTCCCCCAAATCCCCTTGAACCTCCCCCAAACCCCCCCGAATCCCCCCAAAACCCCCTCAAACCTCCCCCAAACCCCCCAAAGCCCCCCAAATCTCCCCCAAATCCCCTTGAAACTCCCCCAAACCCCCCCAAATCCCCTTGAAACCCCCCAAAATCCCCATCATCTCCCCCAAACCCCCTTGAAACCCCCCCAAACCCCCCCGTTTCCCCCTTTCCCGTACCAGGTGTCTCTGCAGGCAGCGCAGGCTGTGCCCGTACTTGAGGCAGAACTCGCACAGGTACAGCACGGGCAGCCCCGTCAGCTCCTGCGGGTACGGCGAGAAGTACCAGGGCTTGAGGCGGTGCCGGCCCAGCTCGATGCATTCGATGTTTTTCATCCTGGTCACGATGTCGTCGTGGCTCCGGTCCGACACCAGGCTCCCGGTCATCCTGGGCGCCGAGGGGGCTCCGTCCGACGAGTCCTGCGAGTCCTGCCGGGGACAGCGGGGTCACGGCCGGCCTTGGCCGCCTTCCCGCGGGGGTTTGGCCCTTCCACAGCCGCTTTCTCCCCGATTTTGGGTGATTTTTGTCTGTTTTTGCTCTGTTTTTCCCCATTTTTTGGTGGTTTTTGTCCATTCCTGCTTTGGTTTCCCCGTTTTTAGGTGATTTTTGTCCATTCCTCATTTGGGTTCCCCATTTTTAGGTGATTTTTGTCCATTCCTCATTTGGGTTCCCCATTTTTAGGTGATTTTTGTCTGTTCTTGCTGTGTTTTTCCCCATTTTTAGGTGATTTTTGTCTCTTTTTGCTTTGTTTTCCCCCATTTTTAGGTGATTTTTGTCCCTTCCTGATTTGGGTTCCCCATTTTCAGGTGATTTTTGTCTGTTTTTGCTTTGTTTTTCCCCATTTTTAGGTGATTTTTGTCCCTTCTTGCTTTGCTTCACCTCATTCCCAGGGGGGTTTCACCCTTCCCCATCCACTTTGTCCCCATTTTTAGGTGATTTTTGTCCCTTCCTGATTTGGTTTCCCCATTTTCAGGTGATTTTTGTCTGTTCTTGCTGTGTTTTTCCCCATTTTTAGGTGATTTTTGTCTCTTTTTGCTTTGTTTTTCCCCATTTTTAGGTGATTTTTGTCTGTTCTTGCTTTGTTTTCCCCCATTTTTAGGTGATTTTTGTCTGTTCTTGCTTTGTTTTCCCCCATTTTTAGGTGATTTTTGTCTGTTCTTGCTTTGTTTTCCCCCATTTTTAGGTGATTTTTGTCTGTTTTTGCTCTGTTTTCCCCATTTTTAGGTGATTTTTGTCCATTCCTGCTTTGCTTCGCCTCCTTCCCGCGGGGGTTTGGCCCTTCCACATCCGCTTTGTCCCCGTTTTTGGGTGATTTTTGGTTTGCTTTGCCCCATTTTTAGGTGATTTTTGTCCCTTCCTGATTTGGGTTCCCCATTTTTAGGTGATTTTTGTCTGTTCTTGCTCTGTTTTTCCCCGTTTTTAGGTAATTTTTGTCTGGTTTTGCTCTGTTTCCCCCGTTTTTAGGTGATTTTTGTCTGTTTTTGCTCTGTTTTTCCCCATTTTTAGGTGGTTTTTGTCCATTCCTGCTTTGTTTTTACACATTTCAGGTGATTTTTGTCCATTCCTGATTTGGGTTCCCCATTTTTAGGTGATTTTTGTCTGTTTTTGCTTTGTTTTTCCCCATTTTTAGGTGATTTCTGTCTGTTCTTGCTCTGTTTTTCCCCATTTTTAGGTGATTTTTGTCCCTTCTTGCTTTGCTTCACCTCATTCCCAGGGGGGTTTCACCCTTCCCCATCCACTTTGTCCCCATTTTTGGGTGATTTTTGTCCCTTCCTGATTTGGTTTCCCCGTTTTTAAGTGATTTTTGTCTGTTCTTGCTCTGTTTTTCCCCATTTTTAGGTGGTTTTTGTCCATTCCTCATTTGGTTTCCCCATTTTTGGGTGATTTTTGTCCCTTCCTGATTTGGGTTCCCCATTTTTAGGTGATTTTTGTCTGTTCTTGCTCTGTTTCCCCCATTTTTAGGTGATTTTTGTCTGTTTTTGCTTTGTTTTTCCCCATTTTTAGGTGATTTTTGTCTGTTTTTGCTTTGTTTTTCCCCATTTTCAGGTGATTTTTGTCTGGTTTTGCTTTGTTTTTCCCCATTTTTAGGTGATTTTTGTCTGTTCTTGCTCTGTTTTCCCCCATTTTTAGGTGATTTTTGTCCATTCCTCATTTGGGTTCCCCATTTTTAGGTGATTTTTGTCTGTTCTTGCTGTGTTTTTCCCCATTTTTAGGTGATTTTTGTCCATTCCTGCTTTGCTTCGCCTCCTTCCCGCGGGGATTTGGCCCTTCCACATCCGCTTTGTCCCCGTTTTTAGGTGATTTTTGTCTCTTTTTGCTTTGTTTTTCCCCATTTTTAGGTGATTTTTGTCTCTTTTTGCTTTGTTTTTCCCCATTTTTAGGTGATTTTTGTCCCTTCCCGATTTGGTTTCCCCGTTTTCAGGTGATTTTTGTCTGTTTTTGCTCTGTTTTTCCCCATTTTTTGGTGGTTTTTGTCCATTCCTGATTTGGTTTCCCCATTTTTAAGTGATTTTTGTCTGTTCTTGCTTTGTTTTTCCCCATTTTTAGGTGATTTTTGTCCCTTCCTGATTTGGGTTCCCCATTTTTAGGTGATTTTTGTCTGTTCTTGCTCTGTTTTTCCCCATTTTTAGGTGATTTTTGTCTGTTCTTGCTCTGTTTTTCCCCATTTTTAGGTGATTTTTGTCTGTTTTTGCTCTGTTTTCCCCCATTTTTAGGTGATTTTTGTCCCTTCCTGATTTGGTTTCCCCGTTTTTAGGTGATTTTTGTCTCTTTTTGCTCTGTTTTCCCCCATTTTTAGGTGATTTTTGTCCCTTCCTGATTTGGTTTCCCCGTTTTTAGGTGATTTTTGTCTCTTTTTGCTCTGTTTTCCCCCATTTTTAGGTGATTTTTGTCCCTTCCTGATTTGGTTTCCCCATTTCCAGGTGACTTTTCCCTTCCTCTGCCTCAGTTTCTCTCTCTCCACGTTACCTTTCACATTTCCCCATTTTCTCGCTGCTTTCCCACATCCCTGCCTCAGTTTCCCCCAATTAAATGTCAATTAAAACCTTTAATTCCCTTTGTTTTCATTTTCATTTTTCCTGCCTCAATTCCTGCATTTTCCTCCTTCCCCTGCCTCAGTTTCCCCACCCCCAGAGCCCATTTCCCTCCTCCCCTCCCCCCACGATGTCCCCTGGGTGTCCCCTGGGTGTCCCCTGGGTGTCCCCAATGTCCCCTGGGTGTCCCCTGGGTGTCCCCTGGGTGTCCCCTGGGTGTCCCTGATGTCCCCTGGGTGTCCCCTGGGTGTCCCCGATGTCCCCTGGGTGTCCCCTGGGTGTCCCTGATGTCCCCTGGGTGTCCCCTGGGTGTCCCCTGGGTGTCCCCGATGTCCCCTGGGTGTCCCCAATGTCCCCTGGGTGTCCCCTGGGTGTCCCCTGGGTGTCCCCAATGTCCCCTGGGTGTCCCCTGGGTGTCCCCTGGGTGTCCCCTGGGTGTCCCTGATGTCCCCTGGGTGTCCCCTGGGTGTCCCCGATGTCCCCTGGGTGTCCCCTGGGTGTCCCTGATGTCCCCTGGGTGTCCCCTGGGTGTCCCCTGGGTGTCCCCGATGTCCCCTGGGTGTCCCCAATGTCCCCTGGGTGTCCCCTGGGTGTCCCCTGGGTGTCCCCTGGGTGTCCCTGATGTCCCCTGGGTGTCCCCTGGGTGTCCCCGATGTCCCCTGGGTGTCCCCTGGGTGTCCCCTGGGTGTCCCCAGTGTCCCCTGGGTGTCCCCTGGGTATCACCAATGTCCCCTGGGTGTCCCCTGGGTGTCCCTGGGTGTCCCCTGGGTGTCCCCTGGGTGTCCCCAATGTCCCCTGGGTGTCCCCTGGGTGTCCCCACCTCGTCTGTCCCCAGACACGCCGATTTCCTCTTCCTGCCCGGCTGAGCCGCCACCGCCCGGCGCGCTGAGCCGTTCTGGGGAGAGAGAGAGAGGGGGGTCAGAGCCTGGAACACCCCGAAACCGCACCAAAACACCCCAAAATCAGCACAAAACACCCCAAAACACCCCAAAATCAGCACAAAACACCCCAAAATCAGCACAAAACACCCCAAAATCACCCTGAAACCGCACCAAAACACCCCAAAATCAGCACAAAACACCCCAAAATCAGCACAAAACCGCACCAAAACACCCCAAAATCAGCACAAAACACCCCAAAATCAGCACAAAACACCCCAAAGCACCCCAAAATCAGCCCAAAACACCCCAAAACACCCCAAAATCAGCACAAAACACCCCAAAATCACCCCGAAACCGCACCAAAACACCCCAAAATCAGCCCAAAACACCCCAAAACACCCCAAAACTGCACCAAAACACCCCAAAATCAGCCCGAAACACCCCAAAATCAGCCCAAAACACCCCAAAATCATCCCAAAATCACCCCAAAATCATCCCCAAACACCTCAAAATGACCCCAAAACACCCCAAAATCACCCCAGAACCACACCAGAACACCCCAGAATCACCCCAAAACACCTCAAATCACCCCAAAACACCCCAAAATCGCCCTGAAATACCCCAAAACACCCCAAAACCACCCAAATCACCCCAAATCAGCCCAAAACACCCCAAAATCACCCTGAAACACCCAAAATCACAGTAAAACCACCCCAATTCATCCCAAACTGCCCCAAAATGCCCCAAAATCACCCCAAATCACCCCAAAATCGCCCTGAAATACCCCAAAACACCCCAAAACCACCCTGAAACACCCAAAATCACAGTAAAACCACCCCAATTCATCCCAAACTGCCCCAAAATGCCCCAAAATGCCCCAAATCACCCCAAAACTGCCCCAAATCACCCCAAAACTGCCCCAAATCACCCCAAATCACCCCCAAATCACCCCCAAACTGCCCCAAATCACCCCCAAACTGCCCCAAATCACCCCCAAACTGCCCCAAATCACCCCAAAACTGCCCCAAATCACCCAAATCACCCCAAAATCCACCCGGACACCCCCAAGTCCCTCAGCACTCCCAGGGTTTGGGGGCTCCTCCGGACTTGGGGACCCCCTCAGATCCCAGGGAGAGGTTACTGGTCCATACTGGTGTGTTACTGGTGTTACTGGTCCATACTGGTGTGTTACTGGTGTTACTGGGCCATACTGGTGTGTTACTGGTCCATACTGGTGTGTTACTGGTGTTACTGGGCCATACTGGTGTGTTCCTGGTGTGTTACTGGTCCATACTGGTGTGTTATCGGTGTGTTACTGGTGTGTTACTGGTCCATACTGGTGTGTTACTGGTGTTACTGGGCCATACTGGTGTGTTCCTGGTGTGTTACTGGTCCATACTGGTGTGTTATCGGTGTGTTACTGGTGTGTTACTGGTCCATTACTGGTCCATACTGGTGTGTTACTGGTCCGTACTGGTGTTACTGGTGTGTTACTGGTGTGTTACTGGTGTGTTACTGGTGTGTTACTGGTGTGTTACTGCTCCATACTGGTGTGTTACTGGTGTGTTACTGGTCCATACTGGTGTGTTATTGGTGTGTTACTCGTGTGTTACTGGTGTTACTGGTCCGTTACTGGTCCGTACTGGTGTATTACTGGTGTTACTGGTCCATACTGGTGTGTTACTGGTCCATACTGGTGTTACTGGTGTGTTACCCGTACGTTACTGGTCCATACTGGTGTTACTGGTCCATACCGGTGTATTACTGGTA
The DNA here is from genome assembly GCF_030490865.1 of Poecile atricapillus. Classification (NCBI taxonomy): domain Eukaryota; kingdom Metazoa; phylum Chordata; class Aves; order Passeriformes; family Paridae; genus Poecile; species Poecile atricapillus. Next base: position 14,109 of record NW_026709120.1, on the reverse strand, counting down.
TTACTGGGCCATACTGGTGTGTTACTGGTCCGTACTGGTGTGTTACTGGTCCATACTGGTCCATACTGGTGTTACTGGGCCATACTGGTGTGTTACTGGTCCATACTGGTCCATACTGGTGTGTTACTGGTCCATACTGGTGTTCCTGGTCCATACTGGTGTGTTACTGGTGTGTTACTGGTCTATACTGGTGTGTTATTGGTATTCCTGGTCCATATTGGTCTGTTACTGGTGTGTTACTGGTGTGTTACTGGTCCATACTGGTGTGTTCCTGGTGTTACTGGTCCATACTGGTGTGTTACTGGTCCATACTGGTCCATACTGGTGTTCCTGGGCTCACCTGGGGGAACACGGACGCCTGCGAGGTCTCGCTGGGGGTGGGGACGGGCGTGGCCGGTGACACCACCTCGACCTTCCGCTTCTGGGGACAGTTCATCCCAGTTCAAACCAGTTCAAACCAGTTCATCCATCCCAGTCCATCCCAGTTCATCCCAGTCCCTCCCAGTCCATCCCAGTTCATTCCAGTTCATCCCAGTTTACCCCAGTCCATCCCATCCCTGCTGCTGGGGGGCAACTGGGAGCAGTGGTTTGTTGTCCCTTCCCAGTGCTCCCAGTATCCCCCCAGTATCCCCCAGTATCCCCCAGTATCCCCCCAGTGCTCCCAGTATCCCCCCAGTATCCCCCCAGTATCCCCCCAGTATCCCCTCAGTGCTCCCAGTATCCCCCCAGTGCTCCCAGTATCCCCCCAGTATCCCCCCAGTGCTCCCAGTATCCCCCAGTATCCCCCAGTATCCCCCCAGTATCCCCCCAGTGCTCCCAGTATCCCCCAGTATCCCCCCAGTATCCCCCCAGTGCTCCCAGTATCCCCCCAGTATCCCCCAGTATCCCCCCAGTATCCCCCCAGTATCCCCTCAGTGCTCCCAGTATCCCCCCCAGTATCCCCCCAGTATCCCCCCAGTGCTCCCAGTATCCCCCCAGTATCCCCCAGTATCCCCCCAGTATCCCCCCAGTGCTCCCAGTATCCCCCAGTATCCCCCCAGTGCTCCCAGTATCCCCCCAGTATCCCCCCAGTGCTCCCAGTATCCCCCAGTATCCCCCCAGTGCTCCCAGTATCCCCCCAGTATCCCCCCAGTGCTCCCAGTATCCCCCAGTATCCCCCCAGTGCTCCCAGTATCCCCCCAGTATCCCCCCAGTGCTCCCAGTATCCCCCCAGTATCCCCCCAGTGCTCCCAGTATCCCCCCAGTATCCCCCAGTATCCCCCAGTATCCCCCCAGTGCTCCCAGTATCCCCCCAGTATCCCCCCCAGTATCCCCCCAGTGCTCCCAGTATCCCCCCAGTATCCCCCAGTATCCCCCCAGTGCTCCCAGTATCCCCCCAGTATCCCCCCAGTGCTCCCAGTATCCCCCCAGTGCTCCCAGTATCCCCCCAGTATCCCCCCAGTGCTCCCAGTATCCCCCAGTATCCCCCCAGTGCTCCCAGTATCCCCCCAGTATCCCCCCAGTGCTCCCAGTATCCCCCCAGTATCCCCCCAGTGCTCCCAGTATCCCCCCAGTATCCCCCAGTATCCCCCAGTATCCCCCCAGTGCTCCCAGTATCCCCCCAGTATCCCCCCCAGTATCCCCCCAGTGCTCCCAGTATCCCCCCAGTATCCCCCAGTATCCCCCCAGTGCTCCCAGTATCCCCCCAGTATCCCCCCAGTGCTCCCAGTATCCCCCCAGTGCTCCCAGTATCCCCCAGTATCCCCCCAGTATCCCCCCAGTGCTCCCAGTATCCCCCCAGTATCCCCCCCAGTATCCCCCCAGTGCTCCCAGTATCCCCCCAGTATCCCCCAGTATCCCCCAGTATCCCCCCAGTGCTCCCAGTATCCCCCCAGTATCCCCCCAGTATCCCCCCAGTGCTCCCAGTACACCCTAGGAAGGGGAGGCTCAGGGGACACCTGGCTGTGGGGACAGGGCTGGGGACAGGGACAGTGACAGTGACCCCTGGGGACAGGGCTGGGGACAGGGACAGGGATGGGGACAGGGACAGGGACACTGTGGTGACAATGATCCACTGGGGACAGGGATGGGGACAGGGCTGGGGACAGGGACAGTGACAGTGACCCCTGGGGACAGGGATGGGATGGGGACAGTGACAGTGACCCCTGGGGACAGGGCTGGGGACAGGGACAGTGACAGTGACCCCTGGGGACAGGGATGGGATGGGGACAGTGACAGTGACCCCTGGGGACAGGGCTGGGGACAGGGACAGTGACAGTGACCCTTGGGGACAGGGACAGTGACCCCTGGGGACAGGGCTGGGGACAGGGACAGTGACAGTGACCCCTGGGGACAGGGCTGGGGACGGGGACAGTGACAGGGACCCCTGGGGACAGGGCTGGGGACGGGGATGGGGACAGGGTGACAGGGACCCCTGGGGACAGGAGTGGGGACAGGGTGACAGTGACAGTGACCCTTGGGGACAGGGATGGGGACAGGGTGACACCCTTGGGACAGTGACCCCTGGGGACAGGGATGGGGACAGTGACAGTGACCCCTGGGGACAGGGATGGGGATGGGGACAGGGACACTGTGGTGACAATGATCCACTGGGGACAGGGAACCCCTGGGGACAGGAGTGGGGACAGGGTGACAGTGACAGTGACCCCTGGGGACAGGGATGGGGACAGGGTGACACCCTTGGGACAGTGACCCCTGGGGACAGGGATGGGGACAGGGACAGTGCTGGGGACCCCCTGTGGACAAGGACGGGGACAGGGGATGGGGACAGGGTGAGAGGGACCCCTGGGGACAGGGTGACAGGGACCCCTGGGGACAGGGATGGGGACAGGGTGACAGGGACCCCTGGGGACAGGGACACCTGGGGACAGGGATGGGGACAGGGTGACAGGGACTCCTGGGGACAGGGATGGGGACAGGGATGGGGACAGGGACCCCTGGGGACAGGGATGGGGACAGGGTGACAGGGACTCCTGGGGACAGGGATGGGGACAGGGATGGGGACAGGGACCCCTGGGGACAGGCACCCCTTGGGGACACCACGGGTGACAAAACCCCCTTGGGGCCAAACCGGGACCTGCCAGGGGCCATTTCTGGGGCTGCTTTTGGGGCCATCTCTGGGAACATCTGGGGACATCTGGGACCAGTTGGGGACATCTGGGGCCATCTCTGGGGCCATCTGGGGACAGTTGGGGACATCTGGGGACCCGGGGGTTACCGTGGGGCGCTGGGGGCCCGGGGGGGGCTCGGCCTCGCTCTCCTTGGGCAGGTGAAAGCGGAGCGTGATGGGCCCCGGCCCCGCTGGCCCCGCTGGCCCTGGTGGCCCTGGTGGCCCCGCCGGTGGCCCCGGTGGCCCCGGTGGCCCTGGCAAACTCTTCCCGCTGGCGGGGGCCACCGGCAGCGCCAGCTCCAGGCTCTTCCTCTGCGCCGGGAGGAAGAGGAGGCGTTTAGGGGGGGGGGAGGGGGACGCGGAGGGGACACGGAGGGGACGCGGTGACAAAGCCACCGCGGCTGGGGGTCCCTCCCGTCACCTCCCGGGTCCCCTCCCTGGGGACAGCGGTGGCCCCAAGGGCTCCTAAAGGGGTTGGGGGTGGCCTCGAGGGGTCAGGGATGTCCCCAAGGTGCCCTGAGGGGTCAGGGATGTCCCCAGGGTGGCCTCGAGGGGTCAGGGATGTCCCCAGGGTGGCATCAGAGGGGTCAGGGATGTCCCCAGGGTGCCCTGACAAGTCAGGGATGTCCCCAGGGTGGCCTCGAGGGGTCAGGGATGTCCCCAGGGTGGCCTCGAGGGGTCAGGGATGTCCCCAAGGTGCCCCCAGAGGGGTCAGGGATGTCCCCAGGGTGCCCCCAGAGGGGTCAGGGATGTCCCCAGGATGCCCTGACAAGTCAGGGATGTCCCCAAGGTGGCCTCAGAGGGGTCAGGGATGTCCCCAAGGTGCCCCTAGAGGGGTCAGGGATGTCCCCAGGGTGCCCTGACAGGTCAGGGATGTCCCCAGGGTGGCCTCAGAGGGGTCAGGGATGTCCCCAAGGTGGCCTCAGAGGGGTCAGGGATGTCCCCAGGGTGGCCTCGAGGGGTCAGGGATGTCCCCAGGGTGCCCTGACAGGTCAGGGATGTCCCCAAGGTGCCCCCAGAGGGGTCAGGGATGTCCCCAAGGTGCCCCAAGAGGGGTCAGGGATGTCCCCAAGGTGCCCTCAGAGGGGTTAGGGATGTCCCCAAGGTCCCTTAAAGGGGTTGGAAATGTCTCAGGGTCCCGGAGAGGGGTCAGGGATGTCCCCAAGGGGTCAGGGATGTCCCCAAGGAGTCAGAGATGTCCCCAAGCTCCCCGTAGAGGGGCTGGGGATGTCCCCAAGGCGTTGAGGACGGCCCTGAGGTCCCCAGAGAGGGACTGGGGATGCCCCAAGGTCCCCTAAAGGAGTCACAGGTGTCCCCAGGGGGTCGAGGGTGTCCCCAAGGTCCCTCAAAGTGGTCAGAAGTGTCCCCAGGGTCCCCTAAAAGGGCCAGGGATGTCCCCAAGGGTCCGGGGTGGCCCCTGGGTGGGTGTTGGGGGGTCCTGGGTTTGTCCCTTAGGTCTGGGTGTCACCACCCCCCAAGGGTGTCCCCAGGTGTCCCCAGGGATGTCCCTGCCCCCGAGGGGGTTTGGGGACCCCAGGCCTGTCCCCAAGGGCTCCAAGTGTCCCCTGTCACCAGCCTGGTGTGTGGCCCCTGTCCTCTGTGTCCCCTCAGTGCTGGCCCTGCTCTGTCCCCAGGGCTGTCCCCAATCCTCGCTCTGTCACCTGCACCTGGTGTCCCCAAACTCTGTCCCTCACTGTCCCTCAGCTGTGTCCCCTGTCCCAGCCCCAGGGCCACCCCCTGCCCTCCGTCCCCTCCTCAGCCTCGCCTGCTCTCCTGTCCCCACGATGTCCCCTGGGCCCATCTCGCTGTCCCCTCCATGTCACCCGTCCTCCCGGTGTTTGTCACCTGTCTCCTCCTGACACCCCAACATCCCCTTTTCCCCGGTGTCCCCTGTCCCTCCAGTGTCCCCCTCCTGTGTCCCCAGTGTCACTCCTGTGTCCCCCTCCTGTGTCCCCTGTCCTCCTCCTGTGTCCTCAGTGTCCCCCTCCTGTGTCCCCAGTGTCCCTCCTGTGTCCCCCTCCTGTGTCCCCTGTCCTCCTCCTGTGTCCTCAGTGTCCCCCTCCTGTGTCCCCAGTGTCCCATCCTGTGTCACCACAGTCCCCTTCCCATGTCCCCTGTCCCATCCTGTGTCCCCAGTGTCCCTCCTGTGTCCCCAGTGTCCCTCCTGTGTCCCCTGTCCTCCTCCTGTGTCCCCAGTGTCACTCCTGTGTCCCCAGTGTCCCTCCTGTGTCCCCCTCCTGTGTCCCCAGTGTCCCTCCTGTGTCCCCAGTGTCCCTCTCCTGTGTCCCCTGTCCTCCTCCTGTGTCGCCAGTGTCACTCCTGTGTCCCCCTCCTGTGTCCCCAGTGTCCCTCCTGTGTCCTCAGTGTCCCCCTCCTGTGTCCCCAGTGTCCCCTCCTGTGTCCCCAGTGTCCCCCTCCTGTGTCCCCTGTCCTCCTCCTGTGTCCCCAGTGTCCCTCCTGGGTCCCCAGTGTCCCCCTCCTGTGTCCCCTGTCCTCCTCCTGTGTCCCCAGTGTCCCTCCTGGGTCCCCAGTGTCCCTCCCCTGTCCCCTGTCCTCCTGTGTCACCACTGTCCCCCTCCCATGTTCCCTGTCCCCCTCCTGTGTCCCCTGTCCTCCTCCTGTGTCCCCAGTGTTCCATCCTGTGTCACCACCATCCCCCTCCCGTGTCCCCTGTTCCCCTCCCATGTCCCTAGTGTCCTCCTCCTGTGTCCCCAATGTCCCTCCCATGTTCCCTGTCCCCCTCCCATGTCCCCTGTGTCCCCAGTGTCCCCTCACCGGGTCCCTGTCGGGGGATCCGGGCCGGGAGCCGGGCAGGCCGTTCTTGGTGGGGGTCTTGGCCTCTTTCCGGGGCACCTGGACCCTCTTGAGGTCCAGCCGGTCGTGGGTCACCCACTCGTCCAGGCGTTTGTTGACTGGGGACAGCGGGGGACACACGATGGCACCCCCGGGCTGTCCCCACAGCCCCCCCCCGTGTCCCCAGCCCAGCCCTGGGGACACACAGGGTGACAATGACACCCCAGTGTCCACCCGCCACCCCTCGTGACCCCCCGTGGCCTGGCCCTGTCCCCTCCCCGTTCTTGGGGGACGCTGTGGGGACACCCCGGGGGTGACAGTGAGGTGCTGCCCCCCCCCCAAGACCCCTCCCTGTGCCCCCAGCCCGGCCTTGGGGACCCCAGGGGGGTTGTCCCCGTGTCCCCCCCGTGTCCCCCCCGTGTCCCCCCCGTGTCCCCTCATGTCCCCACTCACAGTCGATGTAGTGGACATAGAACAGCTTCCTCCCGCTGATGTCCTTCACACTCAGGATCTCGGCCAGTGCTGGGACAAGGGTGAGGGGGGGTCACCACCCCCTTCTGGGGACCCCCAAAACCCACCCAAAGACCCCCAAATTCCCCCCAGGGAGCTCCCCCTCAGCCTGGGCTGTGCCCCAAACCCCCCTGCCCCATATCCCCCCCTCATGTCGCCTCCCCATGTCCCCAAATCCTCTGGGGAGACCCCCAGATCCCCCCCCCCCCCCGACACCCCCTTGGGACCCCCGGACACCCCCGGGCCCAAGCCCCGCCCCCCTCCAAGCCCCGCCCCCCTCCAAGCCCCGCCCCCAGCGCAAGCCCCGCCCCTTTCCCTTCACCAGGCCCCGCCCCTCCCGCCCCGGTTCCCGCCCTTTCTCGCAGTCCCCGCCCCCCCTCCGAGGCCCCGCCCCTCTGCTCTGATTGGCTCTCCCCGCGCTAAGCCCCGCCCCACTCACGCCACTCATCCTCGTTGTCCTGGTTACGGCGCAGCACGGGCAGGCGGCAGCCCTCGGACACCTCCCCCTGCGGGGGCGGGGCCTCGTCAGGGCCGGGGGGGCCCCAAAACCCCCGCGGGGGGTTCGGGGGGTCCCCAAACCCTTCCGGAGGCTCCCGGAACCCCTCGGGAGGTTCCCCGAGCCCTCTCCGCGCTGCCCCCCCCCGCCCGCTGCCCACCTCCGCCATTCTCCTCCCGGCCTTCGCTTCCGGCCGGCCGGACGCGCTTCCGGGATGCGGCCACGCCCCTTCCGCCGCTGCCCCTCCCCGGTGGGGGCCCCGCCCCCGGTCGGCGGGGAGCGCCCGTGGGGGGCGGGGCCTTCCCGGCAGCCGCGGTCACGTGGGGCCGCGGCGCTTCCGCGAGCGGCGGCGCGAGCGGGGCCCCCCCCCCCCGGCTTTCCCGCGCCCCCCGGGACTCCCCGGGACCCTCCGGGACCCTCCGGGACCCCCGCCATGGAGGAGGGTGAGTGCCGAACCCCCCCCCGCGCTTGTTTTGGGCCGGGGGGGCTCCCCCGGTGCTGTTCCGCCCCCCGGTGACGCCGGGGGGTGAGCGGGGGGTGAGGGCCCTTTAAGGGGGGGCGTGTTTAAAGGGGAGGGGGCGGCTCCTTGGGGGGGGTTTGGGGGGAGACTCCTCCCTTAAAGCGACCCCCCCCTAAAGGGACCCCCCCCCTTTAATTGTGACACCCCCTTAAAGAGACCCCCGTTAACGCGACCCCTCCCCTTCAAACGCCCCCTCCCCTCCATGTGACCCCCCCTTTTATTGTGACACCCCCCCTTAAAGAGACCCCCCCGTTAACGCGACCCCTCCCCTTAAAGCGCCCCCTCCCCTCCATGTGACCCCCCCCTTTTTGCGATGCTCCCCTTAAAACGCCCCCTCCCCTCGATGTGACCCCCCTTTTATTGTGACACCCCCTTAAAGAGACCCCCCGTTAACGCGACCCCTCCCCTTAAAGCGCCCCCTCCCCTCCATGTGACCCCCCCTTTTATTGTGACACCCCCCCCTTAAAGAGACCCCCCCGTTAACGCGACCCCTCCCCTTAAAGCGCCCCCTCCCCTCGATGTGACCCCCCCCCATTAACGCCCCCCCCGTTGTCCCCCCCAGTGACCCCCCCGGATCTTCTGCCCTTCCTCCTGCAGAACTGGGGTGCTCAGGGTGAGTGGGGCCGCCCCGGCCGGGGGTCCCTGGGGGGGGTCCCCGCGGGTCTGGGGGGGTTGGAGGGGATTGTTGGGGTCGGGGGGCTCTGATGGGACCCCCCCCGTGCCCCCCCAGAGGCGGGGGGGGCAGCGCCGTTCGTGGAGATCCTGGAGCAGCCCAAGCAGCGCGGGATGAGGTTCCGCTACAAGTGCGAGGGGCGCTCGGCCGGGAGCATCCCCGGGGAGCACAGCACCGAGACCACCAAGACCCACCCCACCATCCGCGTGAGTGTCCCAGTATAGACCAGTATAAACCAGTATAGACCAGTATAAACCAGTATAGACCTGTAATGGCCTGGGACCCTCCCTGAGCCCCCCCAGTGCCCCCATCCCCAGGGAGCACAGCACTGAGACCACCAAGACCCACCCCACCATCCGCGTGAGTGTCCCAGTATAGACCAGTATAAACCAGTATAGACCAGTATAGACCAGTAATGGCCTGCGACCCTCCCTGAGCCCCCCCCAGTGCCCCCATCCCCGGGGAGCACAGCACCGAGACCACCAAGACCCACCCCACCATCCGTGTGAGTGTCCCAGTATGGACCAGTATAAACCAGTAACAGCCTGGGACCCTCCTGAGCCCTCCCAGTGCTCCCCAGTGTCCCCCAAGACCCCCCCACCATCCACGTGAGTGTCCCAGTATAAACCAGTATAGACCAGTATAAACCAGTAACAGCCTGGGACCCTCCCTGAGCCCTCCCAGTGTCCCCCAGGAACCCCCCACCATCCGCGTGAGTGTCCCAGTGCATCCCAGTTTAAACCAGTATAGACCAGTGACCACCCGTGACCCTCCCTGAGCGCCCATCCCGGGGGGGTTCAGCGCCCACCTTCCCCAGACCTATCCCGGCATCGCCGCGAGCCTCCCAGTATGAACCAGTACAAACCAGTACAAACCAGTACAAACCAGTACAAACCAGTGGCTGTCCCCACCAGGTGAACAACTACCGGGGCCCGGGGCGGGTGCGGGTGTCGCTGGTGACCAAGGACCCCCCCCACCGCCCCCACCCCCACGAGCTGGTGGGCAAGGACTGCAAGGACGGCTTCTACGAGGCTGAGCTGTGCCCCGAGCGCAGCATCCACAGGTGGGACCCCCTCCCCAAATCGGGGACACCCCCAAAATGGTGGGGACACCCCCACGGGGCAGGTGGGAGCACCCGAAACTGGGGAAACCCCCCCCTCCAAAAAAAACCAACTGCGGGTGGGATCATCCATAGTGTTGGGGAACCCCCTCTGGTGAAGGTGGTATCTCCCGAAATATTGGGGAAGCCCCTGCAGGACAGGTGGGATCACCCAAAATATGGGGGGGACCCACAAAAAGTGCAGGTGGGATCACCCACAGTGTTGAGGAACCCCCGTCCAGGGTTGATGGTATCTCCCGAAATATTGGGGAAGCCCCTGCAGGACAGGTGGGATCACCCAAAATATGGGGGGGACCCATCCGCAATAAGAGGAATCCCCCTACAAGGCAGGTGGTATCTTCTGAAATATTGGGAAGCCCCTGCAGGACAGGTGGGATCACCCAAAATATGGGGGGGACGCGTCCGAAATAAGAGGAATCCCCCTACAAGGCAGGTGGTATCTCCCGAAATATTGGGGAAGCCCCTGCAGGACAGGTGGGATCACCCAAAATGGGGAAACCCCTCCAAAAAAGAGGGGGAGCCCCCCAAAAAGTGCAGGTGGGATCACCCACAGTGTTGGGGAACCCCCTCTGGTGAAGATGGTATTTCCCAAAACATTGGGGAAGCCCCTGCAGGACAGGTGGGATCACCCAAAAACAGGGGGGGAAGGACTCCCAAAATCTGGGACCCTCCCAGCACTTCTGGGAACCCCCAAAATTTGAGGTTCCTGCCCCGGGGTGTCCGGGGGGGGGTCCCAAAATCCAGGTTGACCCCTGACCCTCCCTGACCCCCCGCAATTTTGGGCTCAGTTTCCAGAATTTGGGAATTCAGTGCGTGAAGAAGCGGGAGCTGGAAGCAGCAGTGGCCGAGCGGATCCGCACCAATAACAACCCCTTCAACGGTACTGGGAGCACTGGGAGGGACTGGGAGGAGACTGGGAGGGACTGGGAGAGAGCTGGGAGGGACTGGGAGAGAGCTGGGAGTTACTGGGAGGGACTGGGAAGGACTGGAGGGCATTGGGAGGGACTGGGAGGAGACTGGGAGGGGACTGGGAGGGACTGGGAAAGCATTGGGAGGGACTGGAGGGCACTGGGAGTTACTGGGAGGGACTGGTGGGCACTGGGAGTTACTGGGAGGGGGACTGGTGGGCACTGGGAGTTACTGGGAGAGCACTGGGGACTGGTCCTGGGGCTGCTGGGGACGTCACTGGCGTGTACTGGGCTATACTGGTCTGTACTGGGCAGCACTGGGAGAGCAGCACGGGGTGGGAGTGACCTGGGGGTGTCACTGGGGGGTTCCCGGTGCCAGTCCATACTGGTTTGTACTGGTTTGGGTGGCCCGGTGCCGGTCCATACTGGTTTGTACTGGTCTGGGTGGCCCGGTGCCGGTCCATACTGGTTTGTACTGGTCTGTACTGGGCAGTGCCGGCCGAGCAGCGCGGGGGCGAGTACGACCTGGCCGCGGTCAGGCTCTGCTTCCAGGTGTGGGTGAGGGGCCCGGGGGGGCTGCGGCCCCTCCCCCCCGTCCTGTCCCAGCCCATCTACGACAACCGTGAGTGACACCTGGGGACACCTGGGGACACCTTGGGGTACCTGGGGACATCTGGGGACACATGGGGGACACACCTGGGGACACCTGGGGACACCTGGGGGACACACCTGGGGACATCTGGGGACATCTGGGGATACCTGGGGACATCTGGAGACACCCGGGGACACCTGGGGACACACCTGGGGACACCTGGGGACAGCTGGGGGTACCTGGGGACACCTGGGGACACCTGGGGGTACCTGGGGACATCTGGGGATACCTGGGGACACCTGGGGGTACCTGGGGACACCTGGGGACACCTGGGGATACCTGGGGATACCTGGGGACACCTGGGGGTACCTGGGGACACCTGGGGACATCTGGGGACACCTGGGGACACCTGGGGACATCTGGGGACATCTGGGGATACCTGGGGACATCTGGGGGACACACCTGGGGACACCTTGGGGTATCTGGGGACACCTGGGGGACACCTGGGAACATCTGAGGGACACCTGGGGACACACCTGAGGGTACCTGAGTGACACCTGGGGACACACCTGGGGACACCTGTGGGACCCCCTGGGACCCTCGCTGTCCCTGTGTCCCCATGACCCCCTATGACCCTCGGTGTCCCCCACTGACCCCCGCTGTCCCCTGCTGTCCCCTGTGTCCCCGCTGTCCCCCTCTGTCCCCCCTGTGTCCCCCACTGTCCCCCGCTGTCCCCTGTGTCCCCACTGTCCCCCACTGTCCCCCCCTGTGTCCCCCTGTGTCCCCGCTGTCCCCCCTGTGTCCCCCACTGTCCCCCCTGTGTCCCTGCTGTCCCCTGTGTCCCCGCTGTCCCCAGGTGCCCCCAGCACGGCCGAGCTGCGGATCTGCCGCGTCAATCGCAACTCCGGGAGCTGCCGGGGCGGGGACGAGATCTTCCTGCTGTGTGACAAGGTCCAGAAAGGTGCGGGGACACCCCCAAACTGGGACACCCCAAACTGGGGACACCCTAAACTGGGACACCCCAAACCCCAAACTGGGACACCCCCAACTGGGACACCCCAAACTGGGACACCCCAAACTGGGACACCCTAAACTGGGACACCCCAAACCCCAAACTGGGACACCCTAAACTGGGACACCCCAAACTGGGACACCCCAAACCCCAAACTGGGACACCCTAAACTGGGACACCCCCAAACCCCAAACTGGGGACACCCCAAACTGGGACACCCCAAACTGGGACATCCCAAACTGGGACACCCTAAACTGGGACATCCCAAACTGGGGGCACCCCAAACTGGGACATCCCAAACTGGGACATCCCAAACTGGGACACCCCAAACTGGGGACACCCCGAACCCCAAACTGGGACACCCCAAACCCTGGGGACACCCCAAACTGGGGACATCCCAAACTGTGGACATCCTAAACTGGGGACACCCCAAACTGGGACACCCCAAACTGGGGACACCCCAAACTGGGACATCCCAAACTGGGACACCCCAAACTGGGGACACCCCAAACTGGGGACATCCCAAACCCTGGGGATACTCTAAACTGGGGACACCCCAAACTGGGGACACCCTAAACTGGGGACATCCCAAACCCTGGGGATACTCTAAACTGGGGACACCCCAAACTGGGGACATCCCAAACCCCAAACTGGGGACACCCCAAACTGGGACAGCCCAAACTGGGGACACCCCAAACCCCAAACTGGGGACACCCCAAACTGGGACAGCCCAAACTGGGACATCCCAAACTGGGGACACCCTGAACTGGGACACCCCCAACTGGGACACCCTAAACTGGGACATCCCAAACTGGGACACCCCAAACCCCAAACTGGGACATCCCAAACTGGGACACCCCAAACTGGGGACACCCCCAAACTGGGGACACCCCGAACCCCAAACTGGACACCCCAAACTGGGGACATCCCAAACTGGGGACATCCCAAACCCTGGGGATACTCTAAACTGGGGACACCCCAAACTGGGGACACCCTAAACTGGGGGCATCCCAAACCCTGGGGACACCCCAAACTGGGACACCTCAAACTTGGGGCACCCCAAACTGGGACATCCCAAACTGGGGACACCCCAAACTGGGGACACCCCAAACTGGGGGACATCCCAAACTGGGGGCAACCCCCAATCCCCCCACTCCCTGCCCTCCAACCCCTCTCCGTGTCCCCTCAGAGGACATCGAGGTTCGTTTCTCGGCCGAGGGTTGGGAGGCCAAGGGCTCGTTCGCCCAGGCCGACGTTCACCGCCAGGTCGCCATCGTCTTCCGCACGCCGCCCTTCCGGGACCCCGCGCTGCGCGCCCCGGTCACCGTCCGCATGGAGCTGCAGCGGCCCCTCGGACCGGCAGCGCAGCGCCCCGGTGGACTTCAGATACCTGCCCCACCAGGGTGGGCTTGGGGAGGGGGCTCAGGGCACTTTTGGGGTCCCTGGGGTGGGTTTGGGGGGCTCTGGGGTCCCTTTGGGACATTCCCGGGTGATTTTGGGACATTCCTGTGTCCCTTTGGGACGTTCCTGTGTCCCTGGAGCTGCAGTTCCCATGGATTTCCTGTCCCTGCCCCACCAGGGTGGGCTTGGGGAGGGGGCTCAGGGCACTTCTGGGGTCCCTGGGGTGGGTTTGGGGGGCTCTGGGGTCCCGTTGGGACATCCCAGGTGATTTTGGGACATTCCCGGGTGATTTTGGGACATTCCCGTGTCCCTGGAGCTGCAGTTCCCATGGATTTCCTGTTCCTGCCGCACCAGGGTGGGCTTGGGGAGGGGGCTCAGGGCACTTCTGGGGTCCTTGGTGTGGATTGGGGGGCTCTGGGGTCCCTTTGGAACATTGCCAGGTGATTTTGGGACATTCCTGGGTGATTTTGGGACATTCCCGTGTCCCTGGAGCTGCAGTTCCCATGGATTTCCTGTCCCTGCCCCCACCAGGGTGGGCTTGGGGAGGGGGCTCAGGGCACTTTTGGGGTCCCTGGGGTGGGTTTGGGGGGCTCTGGGGTCCCGTTGGGACAATCCAGGTGATTTTGGGACATTCCCGTGTCCCTTTGGGACATTCCTGTGTCCCTTTGGGACGTTCCCTGTGTCCCTGGAGCTGCAGTTCCCGTGGATTTCCTGTTCCTGCCCCACCAGGGTGGGCTTGGGGAGGGGGCTCAGGGCACTTTTGGGGTCCCTGGGGTGGGTTTGGGGGCTCTGGGGTCCCTTTGGGACATTCCCAGGTGATTTTGGGACATTCCCGTGTCCCTTTGGGATGTTCCTGTGTCCCTGGAGCTGCAGTTCCCGTTGATTTCCTGTTCCTGCCCCACCAGGGTGGGCTTGGGGAGGGGGCTCAGGGCACTTTTGGGGTCCCTGGGGTGGGTTTGGGGGGCTCTGGGGTCA
>NW_026709119.1:0-37674 GCF_030490865.1 Poecile atricapillus | reverse complement strand
TGTGTCTTGGTTCTGATTGGAAGGAAGCTAACTTTCTTCATGCCAGTATGGTGTAGCGTTTTGGGTTTTGTAGAATCACAGAATGGTTTGGGTTGGTTTGGAAGACCACACAATTCCAATCCTTGTGCCATGGGCAGGAACACCTTCCAGTACACCAGGTTGCTCATTTATGTAAAGCAGTGCTGGTAACACATGACAGTTTCTATTTCTGCTGAACAATGCTTGTACTGTGTCGAAGATTTATTTCAGTCTTGTTCTGTCCCCTCCAGCTTGTGGCTTGGGTTGGGCAAGAAACTGAGCTGGGACAGTGCCAGGGCAGCTGTCCTGAATTTGCCAAAGGGATATTCCATGCCAGGGCACATTATGATCTGCAAGGAACTGTGCAGAGCTGTTGGTCCTTAGAAACCTCTTGGGCGCTGTTCTGCTCATGGGAGGTGGTAAATGGTTGCCTTTGCATCGCTTTATTCCATCTCCTTCACTTACTAAACTGTCTTTCATCTTAACCTATGAGTTTTATTGGTTTTTGCACTTCCTGTTCTTCCCCTGTCCTGCTGGGATTGTGGGCTGGTGAGAGGCCAGCAGTGGTGTGGGTTGGAGAGCTGTTGGACAGCACTGACACCACGACTGCTGAAGTGCTGTAGCGTGTTCTACAAAGGCAGGTAGGAACGTGTCCGTGAGAGATGCATCTGTCACCTAGCATATTTTTAAAGAGATAGTCAGGAAGTACTTGAATAAATATGAATTATCAGCTTTTAAAACAAACATGGAGGAACACTGCTGCAAGACCTAGCTGTTTGTCTGTGAAGAATTTGTTTTGTGTGAATCATGCACAGACAGAAGAACTTCAGAAGTTTACAGGTCACTGCAACAAACCTACTAGTAGTACAGCTCCAGGGGCCTCTGTGTCAAAAATAGGTGAAAATAAATCAGCAGTGTATTTTACTCCTTCTTACTGTTTGATAGTGAAAGAAAAAGATTATTATTTTTTTTATCAGATTACTACTATATTCTTCTTTTTCCAGGTAGAATAATGCTGCATAATCCCTTAAGAATTATGACTGCAGAAACTAATCGGAATCTTCCAGGAGTGCATTACCACAATCATATGTTAAATATACTTGTCCTAAGACAGTTGGAATCACTGGTAAGTTTGTTTAATTTGTTGTTTGCATAAAATTGCACAGCATTTCTACTTCCTGTTTTCATGCAGTTTCACTGAAAAGCATTGGTTTGGCTGTTAGGTGTTTGGACTTAAAAAAAAAATCCCAAAAACAACAAAACCAAAAGAAACAAACAAACAACCAACCAAAAAAAAACCAAGAAAAACTACAAAAACTCCAATAATAACAGCAAAAAGCACCACCAAAACAGAAAACCAACCCACCACCAAAATGCAATAAAACCATTTCAAAGACAAAATACATCAAAGTACAGAAGTTTAATAGTAAGAAATGAAGAGGAAGCAATTTCTGTGATTCAACCAGTCAATAATCCATTGAAAGTTTAGCCAGAAAATGAGAGGAGACACTGAACAGCCAATTAAGTATCATTAGTGGGTATTCTTTCCTTTTCATGTTGTACTATAAAACATCTAAGGTACAGGGTAATGCAGGACCTTAGAAGCACAGACTGATTTTCTGCTCTGTCTCTTCTCCTATCATCCATTCAGTATGACTCATTGATGGAGTAACTGCATTCACTAATTACTTAACTATTCTTTGTGCACTTGGATTAACATCATTTGGCTCAAAGGGCAGATAGGGAAATATTTCAAAGAGGTTTTCTGAGTGTAAAATCTAAAAATCTTATATATTGAACTTTATCTTGAATTGATTTTGCAAAACAGAGCTCTCTCTTTCTCTGAAATTCAGCAATTATTTTTTCAGTGATAGGCACAACTTATGTAAGCAATGATAGCTCAGATATAGACTCCTCTTTCAAGCATTACAAAATCTAGATTTTGAAGCAATTACTTTTTGAAGAAGCATCTATATTCTCCTAAAAGCTCCCCTTAGTACTGGGAATTGTCCCATCCCTAGCAAGAGGAAGCTGCTCAAAGAATTACATTTTGTGAATGAAGAAGATGTTCAACATCCTGAGACTTTGTCTGACTTGCCAAGCCCATTCTGTGCCTTAAATAAGACTACAGCTGATGGAGTTCAATTTCACTGTAACTTTCTGAAATGATAAAACCTTACAGCCTGTAAGAAAGAACAGTTGTACATTTGGTAAACTGTACTGCTGCCAGAGCAAGTTCAGGGTTCCCTCTTTGTGACATAGTGAGATACATACTGTGGCTAGAAATTCATCATATTTTCTTCCTCTGTGCCAATGAAAATGTTACTTGGAAGACCATCTTGTTACACAAACACAGCTCATCAACCTACAGATTCTAACCTGATGCAATACTAATGTGAACAACAGTAAAGACTGAAGCATGAGTTTGCTGAATGCATACTTTATTTTAATTTGTTGCCTTGCTCAGTAGAGTTCATAATAAAAACTGTAATTTAAAAATAATGTGCAGTTTTTATAGTTTTTTTTATATCTATTCTCATACAAATTGTAAAATAAGTTCCTCCAGGCTTTTGGAGGATAATGTTTTCTCCTTCTGTGGTACGGCTTTTAACCTGAAGGAGTATCCAGCCTGTGAACAGGCCTTTATTTTCAGGGATGAAGCTCCACTTACTCCTTCTATATCCATAGATTCCATTCTTTTAATTCACATTTTCTGAAAAAACAGCCTTATGAAAATTCTTTCAGTGTTTAGTTTGTTTACTGTTGTGAAAAGTAGTTTAAGTACAACTGAAAGAACCTATAATTTACTATTTCCACTTCAAGCGTTACTGGCATATTAACTTTAGAGCTGGTTAATAATATAGGGATGTGCACTGCAGATGCTAACTCTGAATGACACAATTCTAAACATTTCAAGGCAGGTGTTCAAAAATCCTGCTTTCTATGTCAATGGATCTGAGGTGTTTCAGATATGGATTGAATGACATACACAATGAAAATTGACTAAAAAGAGTTACTCTATTTTCTATGGAAAATTTAAGATACAGGTGCTTCATTTTACATTATACAGAAACATTTGTCTGCTGGTGGTCTCTTAGGTAGCAGATTAAAACCTTATGAGCTGCTAAGTTGGAAAAATTCATGTTTTTGCTGATTAACATACAATAGCTAGCTCTGATTTTTAGATTGATTACACTTTGAAAGTCACCTTTGAGCTATTCCTTTAAGTGCATCACATAATGGGTACTTTCTCCCAGGATGTGAGCAGCCTGCTCTCTTCTTCATCACTACTGTCCTTTTTGGTTTGCTCTTTCAGTACCACTACAAAAGTCAGCTTTAAGTTTTTAATGTTTGCCTCCTAAGATATCTGTAAAAGAAAAAAATATGTAAAGATGTCTTCTTTACTTTGAGAACTACAGATGTAAAGAATTTTACTGTTTCTTTTCTCAGCCAAATTTTAATGGAACTATGAGAAATATTTCATAATTAAAAGAAACACATCAGTATTTCTTTGTTTAAGAAATGCCTAATGCAAACTCCTGTTATAAAATTTATACTGCTCTTTGAGCAACTTCAAGTTATAACACTGGAATTAGGCAAGTTCCCTCTGCCACAGCCACTTCTATTATGCTCAACAGCAGGTAAGGAACATGTAGAGGGTTTTCTAAAAAATAAGTACTCTTACCTCACCATTTATCTTTGTAGATAAATATAGAAAATCCAAAGATGTGTGTGTGTATTTATTGAGCTCTTGAAGGTATTTGTAATAGGAGAAGGTTTAGATCAGATATTAGGAAAAGTTTCTTCACAGGAAAGGTGGTCAAGCACCGGAACAGCCTGTCTAGGAAGGCAGTGGAATCACTGTCCCTGGATGTGTTCAAAACACATGTAGATGTGGTGTTTAGGGACATGGTTTAGTGGTGGACCTGGCAGTGCCAGGTTAGTGCTTCACCTGGCTTAGAGGTCTTTTCTAACCTAAGTCATTCCATGATTTCTATGTACAGCACACCAGTATTGAGTTACCTCCAGAGGCATGTTTTTATATAAATGCCTGTGAATGCAATGCTTTGTTGTGTCGATCAGCAAACATTTCTGAGGCATGTGCAAACCTGGCTGATACAAGAAACATGTTTGCAACTGGCTGTGGGTGCAATCATTAGATGCCAAAATTGAGAATCCACTGGTTTATAGTCAGAAGTAGGATTTTTGGAGACAAGAACCATAATGTTTCAATCAATTCCTACCAAAGCTTACTCAAGACTGACAAGAGTTTGTTTTAAAAATTATGAAGAGCGATTAACAACCTGGAAATTTGGATTATAAAGTCCTTGAACAGGCTTAGCCCAGGAACTACATAATACACTCACTTGGGTGTCCTTGGATTGTGTCTCCAATGATTTTATTGACTTCCTCATGTTTGAGAAGGAAACAACTGTTTGCCTCTGCTTCTCTAAGTGCTAGACAATGGCATTCAGGTTGCCATCTACAGAAGTTGGTGAGCTGGAACTGAGGCTACTAAAGAGCAGAATTCCTTGGAAAAGCAGAAAAGGTCCCTGTATGTATGTGGCTGAATGGTGGGCTCTGCTCTCTTGAGGGCAGAGGAAGTTTTCTCAAGCCTTTAAAATGAGCTGCCCAGGTAGCCAGATCACTATTCTCACATCTTTGGCTCACATGGTGAGAAGTAACATTTATGAGCTGACATTAGTTTATGTTGGAGTCTGAGGCACAGAGTGAAGGAATTAATTAGAAGTGGACTCTAAGCATGCATATATTTTTCATACACTGTAAATCAAATTGTCATTATTTCAAATTGTGTTGAGAGATGATATATTCAGTAAAATAAAAAAAAAATAAATTAAAAAGTAAAGGAAATGTAAATCTCTCTACAAACTGGTGTAATGTAATAAAAACCAGTGCTACACAACATCTGAAGGGCCCCACATTTATCAGAACATCATGTAGGATGCTCAGCTGCATTTTGAAGTGTTGCCTCTTTGAACTGTCTTGCTCTTACATTATCACACTCAAAAAGAGCTAATGATAAAGATTTAGTGGAAGCAGCCTCTTCTCTTAAGTATGGAATGTGATGTATGAGGTAGCTAATTTGTATAAGAAACTCATTACTTAATAACCTGTAGATTTGGGTACTGCATGGTAAAAATGGCAATTCATTAATCAATTTATAAATATATTATAGTTCAAGAAAAAAAAAACCCTCAAATTTAATTTTTAAATTAAGACAATGGTGTGTTGCAGTCATTTATTTGATTGTTCTTCAGCTATCTGACACATGGTGAGATTGCTGAAGTATGGAGCCAAACAGCCGACACTTTAGTTTTGCTTATTGAAATAATGAAAGGGGTATTAATGATAAAGTACAAAACTGTGTAATAGAAAGTAATGTACTGTGAAATAAATTTATGTTTGGAAATCAAGAAAAATACAATAAAAGTTCAAGGCTTGGATGTATTTGGAATCCACTTTATACTGTTTTTATAGAAGAATGGTTGTGATACACAGGCTACAAAAATTGCTGGAATGGGTTATGAAATAAAATTAATTTATGAAAAATAAAATACTGCCTTCAGGCTTTTCTTGCCAGAACTGAAAAAAGTACAGGAACTGAAAAAAGGTGTTGAAAATGACCACATGCTATGTAATTATTGACTCAGGTTGGCATTTTCATATAATAGATTTTTGTATTCTGTATTTTAGGAAGCCAGTGATAGTGACTGTTAAACTTGAGTCAGGGGACACACAGAGAAATAGTGGTAATGGATATGTTTCCAGCATGATAATAATAATGGATTATAATTTAAAAAAAAAATTAAATGCATGTATATATCATGTGCTCTACACATTCTCAACAGACACTTATCAGAAGTCAAAAAACATCTCTTTCAAATAAAGTAAGCATTTCTTAAAACCTTTTCAGCTAAAACAAATAGAAATATAACAAAATTGAATTATTGGCGGACAAGACAGTGAGTTGGTTGCATGCTAGCATGATAAAAAAATGTTTTCTTTTTACCATGTTGTATTTTAGCAAAATGACAGATTAATTAAAATGATACTACTGAACATGCTCTAATAAACTAATGTCAAGTTTGTAATTGTTAGCAGAGCCTATTTATGTTTCACTTTGTGATACAAAGGTTTCCTGACCAAGCTTGTGAGACCTTAAATCATGTGCTTTAAACCTCTTTCTCTTTCTGAAACTCTAAATTCTGAGCACTTGTGTGTTATTAATACTGAATACTTAGCTTGTTGGAAAATCAAATAAACACCTGCTTGTAAGCCTGAAACATTGTTCATTATTTTTCAGACATTCACAATATTATTTGCTTTTAATGATGTATGAAAACCTAAATAAAATACATATTTTTAATATTATGTTTCTCTAGCATTAATCTCCTGATTTCATGCCCAAACCCAAGTATTTTAGACTATTTTAAGCATAATTTTTAAAAATAGTTCTCTCATATTGACACCAGTAATTAAATATTATCTTATGAGAGAAAACGTTAAATAATTAAATTCTTCCCACCTTCATAGAGATGGCTTCTATCAAAATTGCATTTGACTTAATTTTCAGTGCAGTTGTGGTACTGATGGCAGTAATTATAATACATTCATTGGAACGTGACAAAGTTGTTAAAAAAACCACTGCAAATGTACCATGTATGGCAGTTGCCTGGGGACTGAGTGGGCATCATTTGCAGTCTTCACGTATTCAGCAGTTACAGCTTGTAAATATTTCAGGTAAGAAAATCACCAAAGGTTTCATAATCAGTCATCATGTTATCTTCAAAAAGAAGAATGTTTTTGGTATGGATTTTTGCATAAGATGGAATGTGAGGTTATACCTCTTAGCTCTGAATCCAGCTGTTTTCATTTCAATAGACTTCAGCATTTTCTTAGCCATGCTCTTTTCTAAGCCACCCTCCAGTGATGAGGAATGAACAGGAGATTAAATGATTGACTGGGACCAGGGAGACCTCAGCACTACCCTATGAATGATGCTTCCTGTATAACATTGGAAATATTACATCTTTTCTTTTCTTTTCTTTTCTTTTCTTTTCTTTTCTTTTCTTTTCTTTTTTCTTTTCTTTTCTTTTCTTTTCTTTTCTTTTCTTTTCTTTTCTTTTCTTTTCTTTTCTTTTCTTTTCTTTTCTTTTCTTTTCTTTTCTTTTCTTTTCTTTTCTTTTCTTTTCTTTTCTTTTCTTTTCTTTTCTTTTCTTTTCTTTTCCTGCTATTAGATCAATTTGTGTCATGATAATCACATTCTCTAAAGTCAAAGGAATGAGATCTGAACCTGATCTAAGAGTGCCTGGCACCCTATGCAGCCAATAGACTGTCTTTGCTCATGGTGAGTCATGCACTAATTTCTATGAAAATATCAATTTTTCTAATGGAGGAACAACAGTCAGGCCTTATGAAAACTGAATAAGGCCATACTGGAATTAGAAAATTATGAATAAGACCAGAGACAAAAAGGTTTTTGTGCTCTAGTCACAGATAATTGGAGCAAACAATATGAAATGAATAAAAAAATATAAAATAATGGGTTGGGCATACTTTGATCTTACTGGGACATTTAACCATCAAAGGTTTCTACACACCAAAGAAAACTAAAGCACTGATACCCTCACCATCTCCTGAGGCTGTCTCTGCTAGAAAAGCATACTGGCAACAAGGCACACACATCTCCCTGTGTGTCGTTCACGAGAGCAGTAATTACAATTCTGCGTGGGAAGCAGGCACTGCTTTGTGGTGCAGTGGGGACCCATGGGCTGCTCTGTGGAGTAGGGGCTGTTTGCACCTGGAAATCAACATGCTTCAACTCTGCCAGCACCACAGCTGGGTATTTATAAAACTGAGAATTTCTTTCAGAAGGAAAAAAAAAGCAATCACAAGCCTTCTCTCTTCGCATTTACATAACTTTTTATTTTGTTCTTATGGTTGTGTTAGAGTAAAAACAAACATAGACAATGAAGTCTGTTCCCTAGAGAAGTTTTCATCCAAAATAAAGCCAGAAGTTGCAAATAGCAATTACTTGCTAACAAAAGGAAACTAAGGAAGTGTTTAGGCTTTAAGAAGAAAACTAGCTTATACTGCTTATTAGGTGGGCATTATTATGGTTCCTAGTCATATCTAATGTAATTTCACATAGTTTTATATCCATGAAGCAGGCACAAATATTAAGATATTAAAATATTGACAAAATATTTTAAGTTGTGCATAAAAATCTGAGATGCTCAGCTACTGCAGGACAATTCCTCAACAAATACTCAAAGACTTCAAAAGAACTAAAAACATAAAGAAGAGAACTGCAAACCTCACTCTGAATAGTCCAGTGGAGCTGATTCTTGTTTAGATAGCTGGTATCTGTTTTCTCAAAGGTTGAGATTCATACCACACTAGTAACTGGTTTCCACTTTCAGTGCTTTTCAATATTTACAGCTTCCCGAGAAACATCAAGTTTTCCATCATCTAACCATGATCTTTACACCCCTCTTTTCAGCAATAGTTACTAGCTAGGGCTACTAGAACTCCTTGACACTTGTTCATAACTTCCACATTCCCATTTTCCATTCTCTAATTAAACAATCAGTGAGGGAAAAAACTAATGATATGAAACAGCAACACTGCTTAATCCTGTCATTCCCATTTGCACGCTCTCCCCATGCTGACTTCAGCTGTACAGCATTACTGATTTCTGACAATTGAGCAAAATGTTGACTTCTCTCTACAGCATGGTAGAGGAAATTACTGTTTTGCCTTTGTTTCTGCTGCTGCAAGAACATAGGGCTAGAGATGGTTTTTGTTTTCTTTCCTACATCTTTCCAAGATAACTGGACCATGAACATCTGAGAAATGACTTGCAATGGGGCTTATTAAACTTGTATAAATCTGATTTTTATGGAGCCTACACTGTGACTTTCACTTATTGAAAATAACAGTAAGAAACTAATGCGGACTTGCAAGCAGATTAGCAGGTCCTTGACGCAGAATGCTTTAGAATTTGTGCCCTAGGAAGAGTCTGACGCTCAGATGGCTTAGGTGCTTAGATTGTAGTTTCCATTTCAAGAAGCAGGAAAATTGCATGTAGAGCTCCTTGAAGATTCAAAATGTGGCTAATTATTCATTGTAAGAGTAACTTATTTTTTAGGAGGGGCTTAGTAAAAGGAAAACAAAAAATCAGCATTTAAAAAGGTAATACTCTTACCAAAGACCTTTTTCCATCTATATCCATCAATCCTGCAATATTATATTCTACTATGCCTGATAGGAAAAGTGCCGAGATCCTTGGTGACTTGCACAAGGCCAAAGTTTACCAAGTGTCAAGAGGTTTTTCATGATTCTCAGGCTTTCTAGGGTATATCCTGTGTAATTTACACATGAATTCAATATGAAACTTCAGAAGAGAGAATTAATACAGCTCTGTGCATGTTAAGACTGTACAAAATAGTTTAAAAATATTTTTAAAAAAAGCATGTTGGGTCTTCTCTTGTAAAGAGATACATTTCCATTTAGTAATCGTTCACATTTTATGCATACCACTACTGAGGTAAAATGCAAAAATATTCAAAAATATTGTGGGCAATGAGCCACAGTGTTGGTTATTCCCATGCTGCAGAACCGGGGAGAGTACTGGAAAGGGACCTTTACATCTTTCCTGATTTCCCCATAAACCTATTGACTTAAAAACACAGAAATCATGACAGTGACTGTAGCATCCAAACTGCCAAATGTGTTGCAGGAAGGCAAGGTATTCCATGTTCTCTGTATTTTCTGGAGAGCTTTTGCTACTCCTTTCCTTGAATAAAACACTATTCCTATTATCATGCAATATGCAGTTATCAATGGAGACACAAAAATACCTTTCCTTTGAAACTCCATTTTATAGCTTTGAAAATGCCCTCCCACTTGCAGGAGAAAACACCAAGGGAAAGAGTCTGGGACTGACTTCCTTTTAAGGAATATTATTTAAAAAATATTAGATCTTTATTAGGAAAGACAAGTATTTCTCAGAGCTGTCTAAAATTACTTGTTCTTATTCAAAGGAAAGGATGACACAACTTTTTCTGTGAATTATTAACCTTCTTCTCATAAGAGTTATGAGATGTGAACAAGAGAAGGCAGACATAGTTCTCAGGTCAAAACTCCAGCTGAGCAAGTGGGTTGAAAATATACCACGGCGTATATCAAACACGTATCATCTCAGTCTAGAAAATTCATTTACATAAAAAATTGATTTTGCACTTTGAGGATTTTCTTCAGCAACCCTTTGGTATCACTGCTGTGAGGCAGCACACAAACTTTAAGAAGAAAGTAGGTACCCTGAAGTAGGGGAAGATTGAACCAGCTGACCCCTGTGGAGGTACCACATTCTCCTCTACAGCCGTGGAGGGAGGGTTTCAGCGCATCTGTATTGCTTTCCATAAGGAATGCATTTCAGAAACATCTTGCATAGGAATGGATTTCTGGAGCCAGGGGGATGAGGTAGCTATTGGGAATCTGTAGGAGCAAACAGCCTCCTGCCCATCCTAGCACCTCCCTATGGGATGCACCTGTCAGGTTTCAGGATGTAGTGCAGAAAAATGCCATCTGTGTTTTTTAAAGAGGACTTTCACTTTCTCAAGGAAAGGGTAGATTTTTAGTGCTCTCTAAAGCTCAGGACATGGGAAACAATCAAATAAGGAGTATTTCTCAGGGGATGGCTCTGCAGAGACATGTTGTTCTCTTTCTGTGATATGTCTGTAATTTTGGATTTCATCTTTGGATGCTGTTATCATTTTTTTTTTCCCCAAGAATTCCTCAGTGTAGGAGCATACCTACTCTACAGAGAATTTCTTCATTTTAAGGGGCTTCTCAGTGTGTGTCCATCCAGTCAGCAGAAAGTTTCTTGTCATCAGATGTTATTGTAGTGTGGTCTGGTTTTGAGTTTTCCAAGTTTTTCCTCAGAGAAGTGGGTCACCCTGACTAAATTTCCTTGAATGTTTCTTTTTTGGCTCAGACTCTGCTTCCATGTACTTATTCTCTTTTTCATTAGGATTATCTCCCACAAAACGTCTGGATCAGTATTGGGGTATTTCCATGTGCATACATACATGTACATACAAATATGACTTGTACCAGGAGACCTTATATTGGGTGTTTAAACTGTCTTTTTGTGACACACTGGTAAGATTGATGTCTGAAGACATTTTGGGGTGACACATGTGTGGGAGAAAGGACAGGACACACCTTGTCCATGTGAGGCACAGCCCTGTCCCCTGCACCCACCCCCAGAGCCTGTATCCCAGCCTGGCAGTGGCTGCCCATCCCTGGCACAGCAGAGCAATGCTCCACACCCACCTCTGGAACCCCTAACCCAGCTCCTGAGTGGCCAAATGACCAGAAATCCCACCTGGGGGACGGGCCCAGGAAGGCCAAGGGGTATTAAAGGCTGAGCACAAGGCAAGCACATGTCTTGACCTTACCTCCTCTTGGAATTTCTATCAGCTGAGCACTGCTGGAAGCCAAGAGCTGGTAGCTATATGTCTGCTTTTCTACATCTTTTATGTCTTTCTCTCTTTCTCTTCTAATTCCCTCTTCTTGGCTTTTTAGAGTCACTTAAAATAGAATAGGCTTAGAGATTGTGAAGTTGAATGGGTTAATGCTTTGGGAAGTGTTTCATGTCGACTGAATGCTGGTCTAAACCTTTTGCTGAAGTTCTCTGCTTTTCTAATGCTTCTAGTCAAGTCTCTTTTGTTGCTTTGACCTCTTGAGAACATCTTGTCAGTATTTCTCCCATGCATCTAACTCAGAGTACATGTAAGCCCTTTTAAAAGTTACATTGAGTGAATAGTTTTGGGCCTTACACTTTCATTTCTCACTTTCTGTCTTCTACCTAATATTTATAATAGTGTCTCACTAGGTAATGAATTGCTTAAGTTCAATTTCACTTTATTCCCTATTGATGATTTCCCTGAATCATAACCAACAAGGTACCAAGGCTGTGAGCAGATCTGAAGACTTTCCCTCCATATGTATGCCATGTCCTCTTCCCATCAAAAAGTGAGGGAATGTTACTGCAATGGGCAGATTGAGCCATAGAGAGCCATTCAGCATCACACATGCCCTGCAAAACTTAGAAATTGGCTGTTCTAGCAGCCCATGGTGCAGAGCTGGAGCTCCAGGCAGGAGAGTGTCCAGTAGCTCCTAGCTGGTACTATGAGGATTGTCAAAATTTCTTTCTATAAATAGTAACAGTTCACTTGAGTGGTACTTACCTGACCATTTCCATTGCAGGAGAGGAAGTCATCCCTATTTGCAGTTTCAGAAGTTGGCTGGGCATGAAGCTCACTCAGCAAGGACTGGAGAAGAATCTTGAATTTTTAATAATAATAACGGTAAATATTAAATTTTCTCAGAGATCCCTCTACATAGGTTTTGGGTGTTGCTTAAATTCTGGAAGTAGTTGATTAGATTCAGCAAATTTGCCATCTTGGGGTGGGGGGAAGTTGCCATTTTCCCTTTGTCTTTCAAGCCATGAGGTCAGCTGAGGGAGCCACCATCTTGGAAGGGAGGTGTGTTCTGCCATTTTAGGTCTCTCAGTTTGTGAGATTTAGCCTTTTTTTTTTTTTTTTTTTTACCTAGCAATTATTTAGTGATATGTATTTTCTGTTACAGTTTTGCTTGTTAATATCTCCTCTTATTTTTTTTTTCCTTATTGGTGTAAATGAATTAGTTAAAGCAAAGGGGGAAAACTCATTTTAAAGCGTTCCCCTTTAAATTGTCTTAAAACAAGACAGATGAAGTGTTTAGAACCTGTGATTTAATGGAGGGATTCCAGAGAAAGGAGTCAGACATTAAAAGCTATTCTTGTCAGAGGCTGTTTTTTCCTTACTCTTGACCCCAAACCTAGGTTGACCTCATTTCAGTGCCATTTCTCCTAAATATTCTGAGGACAAAGGGCAGTTTTTTCTTGGCAAAGGAGAAGCAGTCTTATCATTAGGAAAATATTTGTGACAGGTCAAAGTACCTGGGTTTTTTTTATTACTTACATCTTAAATTTGTCGTGATGCAAGCAGCTGTGGAGAATGTAACTAGAGAAAAGTAACTTCTCTGAGGGCTTTTTGTGTTTAGACTCAGGTGGAAAGAAGTTCTGGTAAGCTTTGGGTGAACAGAAGCCCTCATGAGTGATATCTAAAGGAGTAACATAACTTCTCCATATGTAAAAAATATTTATGATCCAAGTAAGATAGTGTTGGCTGTACAATCATTGCTTTCTGCTTATTGTTGCTTGTGGCTCCCAAATTCTTTATCACTGTTTTCCAAAACAGTTGTCTACCTAGTATGTGTGTATTGCTGACATTTTTTTTGTTCGGTTAAACTGAATTATTGTTGCCAAAGACTGCCTGATCTGTGTCTCTACCTACTTCTTCAGTACTTACCAGTCTGTCAAGCCTTATGTCGTCTGCAGATCTTCAGTAACACTTTAACGTTGTCTTTGAAGTAATTGGTTAATATTTAGGACGATTTTAGTACATGAACTACCTGTAGGGGACCCTGCTAGTCTCAGGGGTTTGCCTGCCTGTATATGGGGGCGTAATAAATTAAAGAATGCCATTGCTAAACCATGGCATTATAATCTTGTGTCCATTTTAAATGAAAGAGTATGTTGCACATTTAATAAATGAAGATAATTTGGTTTGGGAGGCTTTTTAAAGTGAGGTTCAAAATTTTATTTTTTTTTTCAGTTTCTCATCTATTGAACTCTCCTTGCTTGCCTCCTATTTCTAAACAAAACTCATAATACTAAATATGGAAACTTTCATCCATTGTGTGATATTTCTCAATATAATTCTATGATTCAGGTTGAGATTCATTTTGAGATTCAAAGTGAAGCAGAGTATTCTCCATGTGTTTAGGTAGCTGAATGTCATTTTTCAGCCTGGTTGCACAGTCAAAAGTGTCTAAAATAGACTACAGTTAGAAAAAAGAAAATACATTTAATGGACTAAAGGGTACCTGGAAGAGGGCTGGAGACAGACTTTTTACAAGTGATAGGAAAAGGGATAATGGCTTCAAACTGAAAGTGAGCAATTTTAGATTAGATATTAGTAGGAATTATTTTTCTTACAGGAGTGTGGTAGGGCGCTGAAACAGGCTGTGCAGAGAAGCTGCAGAGGGACCATCTCTGGAGGCATTCAAGACCAGGTTAGATGGAACTCTTGAGCAGCTGGGTCTTGTGAAAGTTGTCCATGGCAAGGAAGGTCAGAACTAGATGTTCTGTAAAGTGCCTTCGAAATTAAACCATTCTGTGGTTCTCTGAGTGTCAAAAAACAAGAGGTGTCGCACAACAGAGAGTGAGTTCGTGTGTGCATATCTGTACCTGCATACATGCACACGAAAGCTATTATTGACATAGTTCATTGCTTAAGAAAACAAAGCCAAATAAAAGCGTATTTTTCACAACACAGGTTGCTTCCCTCTGTGTGTTTTTGTATTCTGTAGCTGGTTTCAGTGGCTTGTGTCCTCCCATACTGGTGGTTTCTAGCATTGCTGGGTACAGCTTGGTTCATTGCATTTATCCTCAGGAGCAGATTACAGTTACTAGCTTAAAAGGAAAGAGAAACATTAACATTTCTAATAATTTTGATGATTTTGCAGTGCTATTTCTAATTAAAAATCTAACTTCTCTGTGCTAATTTCTTCTTCTGAAATTCTTAATAAAATACAGGAAAAGAGGTCCTTCCTTACTCAGAATGTCTCACAGTATATTTTATTCCAAATTTAGGTATAGCAATAACACTTTTTGTGGGAATAGTAAAATAGTAAAATTTGGACAATAGTGCTTACTACTTTAATATGTGGGGAAGCAATGTGCAAAAATAAAAAAGACAAACCAATAATTAAAGCAAATTATTTTGTCTTTGGGGAAAAACATGAACCTTTGCTGCATTTGCTTGTTGAACTACCTGATGGAATAGGAAAGCATGCAGGTAGGAGATTAATAATTCAGTCTTTAATACAAATAATGTGATTTATTCTATCATTAACATGCACTATATATCACATTGGTGTATTACTACACGAAAACACTTGTTATAAGAGGGAATTTAGAACATTTTGCTGTGATAGCTTCCATAAGGAAGTAGGCATCTCATTATTTCATTCAGGAGTGAAAATAAAATGCTATTTTAGCTTTTTAAATTATTACTTTTTCTGTCTATTGACATGATAAACAAACAGGGAAATTTTAGGTACATTATCAGAGTTCTGTGGGCAGGGAGATTTTCCTTCTCTCTTTCTCTTTTTGTTTTTAATTTTGAAAGCTTGGAGAAAGGAAGGGAGATTCTAGGAAACCTTTAAATTTCCAGTATCTTTGTTTGTTTTTTATTTCCTATCTTCTCACATGGATAAAGTTCATAAAAATCTGTGACCTTGAAGGTCAATCTGTTTAAATAGAATTCCAGTCTGTATCCAGGCCTACTGAAAGTCAACTCTGCCAAAACTTTACTGTGTAGTACAAAATAATGTCTTTGGGTTGCTTTCCAGGCAGACAAGTTGACATGCACCAAAGACATATAGATATATTAAAAAATGTTATACTTTCTATATTGCATAAAGCAGAAAGGGGGTTAAAGAGCAAAGAGTACACCTTGACTTTCTTTGCTCTTACGTGATAGAAGCATGTCATTGTATTCACAGGGGCAACAGCTAAACCGGACTAAAAATGAATTTTCTTTCTCATCTCCAGCTGTAATTGACTTTCATCTTCTTTGTTGCCATGGGCTATTATTCTGTACACCTGCTCTCAGCCAGGAGTACAATGAAAAAAAATCAATCTCTGAAAAGAAAGTTATCACCAGCCAATAACATTGGGCCACTTTCATGGGTCTTGCAGTGTTTCATCCAATTGCCAAAATGCCTGGCCATTATGAACTGACAACAGCCTCTCAGCTGCTCTTCCTGGCGACCAAAAAATCACAGTGGGCTACGCAGGTGATCTAGAATCTGGTATTAAAGCAGGGAAATTCATCAGGGCAAAATGAAAGCAGTATTAATTTGTGTATCCAGAATAGATTGTCTAGACAGTGATGGACAGGAATGCATGAAAAGCATTATTTCTGAGAAGATGGGTGAGTGCTTCTGTATTCTCTGTGCATTGGCTTTTTTGTGTTCAAATCTGCTCGTGCTCTGTGATTTTTTGAGTTTAAAATTCAAGTATTGCAGAAATTTATTGATTAGTAGCAAACTGCCAAGGCATTCACTGAGAATATTTGTGTTCCAGGCTTTTAGACTGCATGTACAAGTATTCTTACCATGGCTGGGTAAGCATTGCTGTTAGATTCTATTTCCTGATGTTGACATCCATAATTTTAAATTATCACTCTGCAAATTTGCCACTTTAAATTCATTTATTTCAGCAACTATTTCTGTTACTAAACTAATTTGCTTGAATACAAATATACAGGTGATCTGGATTTTTTCAAAATAAAAATAATAAATTTTTGACTGCCTTGGGAAAGTATGCTTATGTTTTGTGTAGAATTACATATATATATATATATATATATATATGTATATATAAATATATCATCTCCAAAGAAGTGTGATATTTCCAGGTTCATCTCACAGTAGATATGAAAATAATGAGTCTGCTGAGTCATCAGTTCAACAGTTGTCATTGACATGTGCTTGATATACTACAATGATTGAGTTGATCTCTAAATCAAAACTGAATAGTAGTTTAGAGTATGCCATAACCCTGGCACAGAACTGATTGTTTCTTTGCAGAAGGACTTCATAACTGGAAATATTATAATGATGTTTTTTTCACCCTTAAAAACTGCAATTGAAAAATATTTGAGCATTGATTGTAAAAAGATTTTGAAATCTTTTCTCTGGTGAAGACACTTTGCTAGAACTCAGCGATAAACAATTAAGATAAGACCTTTTATCTCAGGTAGAGTTTATTTCCAGGGTCTTCCAGTTTAAATTCAGCCAAGCTTATTCCTCATACAGCTTCAGACAACATGGTGGAATATCACCTTTCACAGGAGAAATATCTGGGAGAAACTGTATGTGCTCATATGAAGCTCACAGGGGAATGGGTCCTGAGAGAAATGTACATTTTACTTTCATTTAAGGGTGTCTGAGCTCTCACAGAGGAGGAGCTTAGCAGAGTGAGTTGTCAGGGCTTATTTGGACAGACAGCAATCTACAAGCACAGACAAAGATTTAGACAGCTGGCAAATCAGATGTAAAGAGGTTCTGCAGATGACCGAGACATTTAGAAACATTTTATCACATGTTTAAGTAGGAATTGAACTCTACAGATTGACAGACACAATCTCAGCTGAGATGATGACATGCTGCATTTCTGGGCTAGCAAGTGTCAGTGTCTTAAACTGTTTTGTTTCCCCCAGTACAGTTATTCCACCTGTGGTCTGCTCCCGTGACAATTTGATTCATCTGTTGGTTTATAAATCCAGTGTGACTGGCATTTTCCAAAGTATCCCAGATGTCAAGGAATTAAATGGGATGAAAGGAGGGAAATGAAAAGTCAGTTCATGGATACATTTAAAAACTCTGATTTGTTCTTTTTTAGCACTCTTTTTTGTGGGGCTTGGATTATAGTCTGGTTCTGGGAAAAGCCAAAACCTTGGTCTGTTCCTGAGGCCGTGGACATGCCTAGATCTGGTCTAAGAAAATGGGCTGACGCTGTCTTAAGACATACACTGGAGCCTAAAATCTCGAGGGAATGTTCTTTGGCTATCTCCTGTGTGTTAGAGAGCCTGGCTGAAATCACCTGGCCCTGCAGCCCACACACTGAGCTGCAGTGAAGCTGTGACCACATTAGGCTCTGTCTGTAGATGGGGCCATCTTCCTGCAAACCTTCCTGCAAACCTTCCAGCAAATCCTACTTTGATTCTGTCTGGTAAAGCTGAGGAGAGCTGGCTACCTGGGTGATTTTCTTTGAAGGTTTATTTACGCTGAGACTGATCTAACTGAAAAAATGATATCTGATCTTCATGAAGATATTTGTAAAGAAATCTTTAATGATAAGACCTTGCCTAAACAGAGTGGTTTCTTTTAAAAGTGTTGTGATTAGGTGTGGTCAATTAACACCATATTCCAAAACCACTCATTACAAAGACAATTATAATTGTCTTTACAATTATATGAGATATAATGACAATTATATGAGAACCAAAACCACAGAGTTCCTTCTGGATGCAATGAAATAAGTCACACTGAAACAAAATTAACTTTATAACTGCATTCACAATCTGTAAACAGGTCCTCAAAAATGAATCCCCCAGCTGCCTTCTTTCCTAGCACTCCCCACTACAGCCTTCACCTCAGGCTTTCACAGAGCTCTACCAGCCCAGCTATTGCTCTCTCTTCAGCTCAGTCCGCAGAAGCTGATTGCTGTTAATGTGATACCCTACATTTATATCCTAATATTGGAAATGTCAGGTGGTGTTTTCCCTTTGCCATGGTATGCTGCAGCTGTTTTCAGAACACAGTTAAGCCAAGAGCTGATTTAAATTATAGCTGTAGTGCCATCAAATGTGATTTCACTTTCACAAATCTAAAAGCAGAGCATGTGCCAAATGGTTCCTATAAAGCAGTTCGCATATACACTCCTTGTGTAGCTGAAGTACAGCTTTATCTAGAAGAGAGACATTTCCTCAGACACACACAATAAAACAGTTTTTAAAACCATAAATCTGCTTAATGTTGTCTACTTGTACACTCAATAAAATAAATTGACATTATAGTATATTTTTTGGTACAGTATTCGCAGATAAACAGCTTTCTTTTTCTCTTGTTTAAGAAAAGGAAAGAAAAGCAGCAAGTGGGTACACGTTCTGCACTTCCACTGACCCACTTATTCCTCACTCCTCACTGCCTGTGTTCCCTGTCTTCCTGGGTTTCCACGTCTCTGCCAGTATTAGGCTGTGTTTTGAGGGTTTTCAACTTCGTCTTCACTGAATGGTAAATCACTAAGTGAAGCTAATCAGAAATTCCCAAAGGAATATACCAATATGGCAGTTTTAGATATTGCACCTGAAATCGCTTCTCTGTTGGTCATAGTACATAAAAAAATTTCCCTAAGCTCACTGATTGACAGCTCAGTTCTTATTATTTATGCAGATACTTTTTTCCAAAAAAATTGGGAGCAAATTTAGTTACGGTTTTACTTTTTCGTTCTTGAAAAAAAATATTGTTGCGAATATTGGAGGCCATTGCTTTTAGGAGGATCAGCACTGGATAAGAAAACATCTCAGGCTTTCTTGAATATTCTAAACCTGAAAACCTTGTTCAAGACAGTGAATGGAGCAACTGCTGAAGTACCATGCTATGGGGAATAAAACAGAGAGTACAATAGAGCTGATAAAGGAGCCTAGTATCTTAGGCCTGATCCAGCAGAAACCGTGGGAGAGACAGAGATAAGTGCTCTCTGGGCAATAAGTGACCAAGAGATATGTTGTGAAACTTTGTAGTGATTACCAGGTAACTGATGTCATGAAGAATGTGTACCCAATAGGAAATTGTTACCAAAAATAGAACCCTATATACGTGCCACTCAAGTGAAACCCCATATAAATGCCTTATATACTCAATAAAATTGGCTTCTGATCTCGACTCGGATGTCCCCATTTCTCAATCACTGATACCAGGCTCCATATAAGCAAGCCAGCAGATGCTGTTTTATTCATATTCTTCTCTCTGAACTTGTTTTCTTTTCTGAGGCTACTCAGTAATTCCTTCAGCTTAATGAGCTAACATTTGGCAACCACCGAGCAACTTTGATTTAGTGATGTGACAGTCTTAAAAATCTGCAGCAAGTGTGCTCAGAGCTGGCTGCTGGCACTTTGGCATACTAGCAGGTACTGACTTCAACTAAAAACATGTATTTTGTTACTGACAGAAACTCCACGTTGCTTCTGTGTTACTTGTACTGTATGTCAGCCTCTGTCAGTGTGGGACTGCTTGCTGTCATCACTTGAAATTAGCCTAACATATAAACTTATTGACTTGTGGGTATTAATAGCCAAGGGAGATTTTTAATTCAGAATAAGATTCCAAGCATAAGGAATTCACTGTGTGTTTCCAGTCTAGTTGAATTTTCTAGTATTTTAAATATTGCAACTGTACTTCTTGATGTTGGTAATTCAAGCTTCCCTCGATAATACAGATTAAAAAAAATCTGAAAGCTTATCCTTGGGAAAAAAAGATAACCAACAAAAACAACAAACTGAGTTGGCTTTTAAATAATGAGTTTATATTACTGGAGACTATTATATAACACACCCCAAAGAAGTATTAGTATTCCTTTCTAGAAAGTGACACTTCTAGGTATTATTTATTTATTTTCTCTGATAAAATTGTCATTCAATTGTCCCTTTGATAAACCTCATTCAGAAGTCAGTGAAGGCAAAGGTGAAACAGAACCAGAATGGAAACAACTGAAAAAACTGATAGGAACAATTAACCCCCTGTCCCATTATTCATGAATAGTTTGTTTTTCTTAAAACCCTGGGGGACTGATACATGTTTCTTAGGATTAGAGAACAGATCTTGTTGCATTAGCAATGTTGAATTTAGGTGAAAAAAAGCCTCATACCTGTCTTAGTCATACAGAACCTGGTACGTATATTTTCTCCATTTTTTGGACTGCTTTTAGACTTTATTTGAAGAAAATTCTAAAGTGTGACCATTAAACCACTCAGGTGATAATGGGGGAAATAATATTTTGATAGCCCTGTGCAGTTTACTCTGGATGTCATCAAACAGGAAAGTGGAGTTTCAGGAACACATATCCAAAGGTCTAAGTAGTTTTGGTGATAATTACAGAATATTTTTTTTGGACTCTGTCATTGCAATTATCAGCATCTGGTCTGCACGATGTTATTATCTCCATATTGAGTTCAAGTAACCCTGAAAGTAATTTCTTTTCTTTCCTTATTGAACTAAATAATATGTCATCCAGAAATTAGATGAAATGGATACTAAAATCTGTTTTAGGTCCGCTATAATGGGGACTTATTTTTTATTTGTTTTAATTTGTGAAAACAGGTATTTAAGACAGAAATAAGTTTTAGTATTGCTATTTATCTTAGGATTTGGCTAAGGACAGAATTTATTTTAAAAGAATAGATAAATAAAATAATGCTGTGGTTTAGAAACAGAGTTCTCCCATTTAGCAATAAAACCATATGCCACTCCCCCTCACCTCTCCAACTTGAGGCACAAAAGGCAATGATCACAGGCTGAGACAAGAAACTGGAAACAGCAATAAACTGAAACAAACAGTAACAAGAACAATATTCATAAGAATATTATAAGAGGTAGAAAAATAGAAATGATTCAGAAAACCAAAACCCCCATTAACAGTCAATACCAGACCTCTGACTCTACCATGTGCTCTTGATCAGACAGAACCCTGTCTCCAGAGGACTGACCCTTTCCCTTGTCCCCAGCAAGGACCTGAGGTGGTACAGAATAACCTCCTGGCCATGCCCTCTGCAAGCTACTGCTAAATTAACCCTGTCCTGGACAGAACCAAGACATATAAGCTCAGCCAAGGAGCACTTAATCTCTATGAAATTAATTGGAATGGCACCAGAAAGATGATTTTTTTTTTTCTTTTTAATCCTTATAACAGAAGAAATTCCGAGATAAGTTTCAGTGCGAGACAAGAGCAAAACAGCTGGTGTGCTCCATTCTTGAGCAGAGATCTCTCTAGTGATGTTGATGAAGGTGTATATGGTCCAATGTTTACAGACATGTGTTTAATTTTTTTACCTTGCCCTCCCCAGATTAATATTAAGCCCATATTTTTTCCTATCAATAAACCTGATTTATAACAAAAGAGATCAGAAACTGATTTTTTTTTATGCATTTACCTGTATAACTATGAATATATTTTTGCTAACTGGAATAACAATAGACTGAGAATAAGATGTTGCTGGTATATGCTAGTATTTTCTGTAATGAATGTGGACAGTCTTCTCTGGATGACATTTTGTTTTATACCTAGGAAGAAATGGGTTTCTCTGGCTCTGCAGACACACTCTTATCAGTGAGTAAGATTTGGCTAAAGAATGTGTTATAATCGTTCACCTTTGTGGGAGTACAAATAACATACTAGATTTCTCATGCAAAGAGATGCCAGGAAATTCTTTGTGTTCCTGGAGAATTCAATAGTCTGCCAAGATAAGGACCATTGATTTGATTTTCTATCTCCTGTGTACTTAGAAAGCAATCACAATTCCTACTTTTTAATACTTTTTCTTTCACATGGAATATGGATGGGGCATGGCAACAAATATAAAAATATATATACAGATATATATGCATTTGTTTATTTTAAAAGAATTCAGGAGGTATTCTTAAACTAGTCTTTATCTACAACCAAAATAAGACATATGTTAATGGATTTTTCAGGGGGCTATGGATTGACTTTTCTGCTTTCCTGTGTCAACTAAGTGTACTTATTTCAGTGAAGTTATAGCTTTCAAAAAATCTGCAGTAAGATTTAATTGCTGGAAATAATTTATGACCTTTAAATTTGGTAAACATGACTAAGAATCATGTTACTTCATTAAGAATAATTAAAATATTTATTTGGTCTCTTGAGGAGTGAGAAAGTACTTCTCAGTCATCTTGTTGCACAGGAGTAGCCCTTTATACTATTTTATACCTTTTTACTTATATACTTTTATAGTTATATACTTTTTACTTTATACCATTTATACCTTTTGTGCAAAAGGAGGTGTTTATTTACTCCCACCTTTTCAAATCCATTTCACTGAACTTGAGATCTCTTTGCTAACTCACAGAGCTGTAAGAACCCTTGACAATAGTCCATATCTCATCTTTCCTGACTAGCATCATCTTAAGAGTAAAACACTGATGTCAAGAAAGACAGTTTTACAATTGCTGGTAATATGACTCTGAGTGAATTTTAGCTTTTCAGCCAAAACTTTTGCAAAAAATGCAAGTTCCATCATTTCCAAACTGTTTGCAAATACAGCCCAAATTTACAAAATGCTATTCATAGACTGGAGCAGGGGACTAGAGGAGAGAGAAGGGGGAAAAGAAAGGCAAAGGGGGAGGGAAAGAAATGGTGTGCAGGAGCAGCAGTGTGTGCTGTGGCAGGTGCTGAATGACCCCTGGCTGGCTGTGCTGGTACCCATGGGCAGCCACAGGAGACTTTCATCCATCCGGACAGGGGACCTTCAGGGCAGAGCCTGTACCCCTGACACATCTGCTCTCAGTGAAGTGCAGCTGCTTCTAAGTACTGTGTACTATGAACAAATGCAACGAGGAAAAAAAAAGAACACATTGCAGATGCTTACAAGAACGTATGCAAAACGCATGTGAAAGACGTACTTCACCTTATGCCTTATTGTACTGCATCATCTGTAGGGATATAAAATGCATCTTGGCACAGGAAATCTCTCCCCTTTGCTCCTCAATCCCAGTGATTAGATTACTGGTTTGATAGCAATATTTTTTGTTTGCCTTGGCAGAGTATTTCTCTTTTGTTTTGCTTTAATGTTACGTTTATCATGTCGTTCATAACGAGTACATTGTGGTTCTGAAAACCTCACTACTGCTCCTAATATGGTACAGCATAATTAATCTGTTTTGGTTTGGTGTTTTGTTTTTTTTTTTTCTTTTTCTGTTTTTTCACCTCTGCTCATTTTCCTTGCTCTCCTGCCCCTGCCTAACAAAGATTCACTGAAATAGAAAGCAGGCTTGTAATAACTGCCTGTTATGTTTTTGCTTAATGTACTGTGCAAAATATGACAAGGGTGAATGTTAGTAGATGTAACAGCAGTCAAAATGTTTCCTTATTCCAGCTGTTGTATCCTCTATATGCAATAGGCAGAAAAGATGTTAAACAAACTGGGAGAGTAAGTTTTAAATCTTAGAGTCAGAAAATGCATCTCAATTTTCTTTTTCTTTCCCAGAACAGGAAAATTGTGATGAAATAGTGTAGTATCTAAGCCTATTTTTTTTTTCCATCATTGTTGTCTTAACTTTCTTGTATATTTATAATATACATTTTTTTTCAATCCATACTGCAGAGATATCTTTGTGCCATATTGAAATTGATCATGATTGCTGGCCCCTTCAGCTAGATGCTGTTTAAATAAGAAACCTTTGTGTTAAAATAATTCAATTTAAATCATTCTTGGCATCCTACTTACTATATTAACTATAAATTAATAAACCATTCCATTCCAACACACATTTTGCAAATTGCAGTCTCTGTGAAAACATTATTTAATATATCTAATTGCTATACATTTCCTTTAAAAGCTAATGTGTCACAACACCACATGTATTTCTTCCATTTTCTGAAAGAATATGCTGTATTTCCAAACTCCATACACAAGACATGAAACAGTTGCTGTCACCCATACTCTTTCTGTTTCTGGCTTTGATTCTTATACTTGAGAGGTATCTGCATGCCAATTTTTATTGCATTGCTAATCCAAATATATTCATCCTGGATGCATTCATTACCCTGGGCTATCTTTGGTATTCCAAGAAAAGATGCGGCATGATGTATATTCATTTTTTCAGTTCTATAACTTTATTTGTTTATTTGTAAATCAATCTATTTCAAGCCTCAAATCGAGGCTTGCAATGTCAGATTGAATCAAGAATCAAGCAATTCCCTGGCTTCTGTTTTGACAGAAATTCCAGGTTTTTCTGCAGACCTTTGCATATTCTTTATTGTGTAAAGAAAAGGTATCTGTCTAGGTGAGAAAGACAACTGTATTGTAGTATTGTAGCAAAAGCTGCCAAGTAGGCTGACTTAAAAGTCAGCCTTAAGTGTAAATTTAATTTAAAGACGGTGACACACTTGTTATATTTAAATGAGACTCAGAGAACCTGCTTTGGGAAGTATCAAGAGCTCAGGGCACTACAATTATCATGATCAGATACATCTAGAGTAATGGATAGATATGCTTATTTTGTAAATGAACAAATGTGTGTAATTGCATAATTGCTTCAACGATAAATGTCCTGCAGGATATCTGCATGTGGAACCTTAATTATGATATATATTTTTCTGGAAAGAATCAGAAAAAAACAGTAAGTCCAGAGTTGTGTGCAACCATGAGTTATTTTCTATGTTTTGAAAAATAAACTGTTACTTTCACAGAAAGAAACCACAAAGCTCTTTGAAATGCCAGGTAAGAAACTGATTTATATTGCTGGATTCATTCTGTCCTACATGGCCTATTAATAGATAGAGAGGAGCCAGCCACAGTCCTCATTCCAAACAACACTTTTCAGCATTGCTGGGAGGTGGCATTGGCACGTGGTTCTTACAGACGATTGCAGTGCTTTGCACACATCTCCATTCCCTGCCCTTCTCTGTCATAGCTCCTTCCTTAAAACTCCATAACTCCTGGGCCACCCATCCAGAAAAGCTTCCTACTGCCTACAGCAGGGCATTGCATGGAGAAAACTTTTGGGTATTCTCAGACTACTAGTAGCTAGTAGCCAAAATTTTCCTTTGCTCTGTGTGCCAATGGAAATGGACTAAAAATATCAGCTGATAGGATTGCTGTTTTCTGTGTTCTGTATGATCAGTATACATATTGGCATGTTCCCAGTGCAATCACCAAATGAGCAATCCTGTGAAAACTTTATGGAGTTTTTTCATAATTTATATTTGAACATTGTAGAAAAAAGAGTATGTTTCACAGTTAGAATTTTTCATAAAACTGCCTTTTGGAATCTTTGAATTCCTTCTATGGAGTCAGATGAAATTTTATTTTTCTATCAGGACAATAAAATAACTTACCCAAGTGGAATATTTTAGGTTATACCACAAAATGTCTGTTTGGTGCTGAATGCTAACATTTCTTCTAAAGGTTTTTCTCCTGAGATGCACTAATGAGCTATTTCCTCTGATTATTTCTTCCAGTATCTGAAAATGTAAGATATAAAATGTATTACTTCATAAGAAAATTTTTCTGTGAATATTATTATATTCACATGACTCTGAACCTCTAGTTTTTGCAGTCATAACATTCTTATTTAAAAGCTGTGGAACCGTCTCTTGCTTTCTCTTCATTTTTCACACTTTTGGACATTCTTAATTAACAGCAAATCTCAAATTTTATTTGATTTCTTACTAATCCTTTCCAGAACCTGTATGGGAGACACTCACTTCACAGTTCCGCTGATCAGAGCTGGATAAATGACTATTTCTATCAGGAGGGTTTGTGCCTTTGGAAAGGTTTAGAAAAAGGTTTTATCTGAGAATAAAAGACAGACAGATAGATGTTAGTCTGGGAACTTGAAAAAAGAGAAGCCTATCTGTGCCTCTCTAATTCATTATGCTGCAAATGTTGAAATGTTTTCCCTTAAGCCTTACCCAGCAGAGTTAGTATTTACAGGGCATTACATGAAATAAGATGTTATGCCGTGGGGAAAGCATGATGGAAGGGGAAAAAGAAGATAACTGTATAATATGAATTTTAGGGGAAAAACTTGCTACTTTCCTCACAGGCAGAGAGAGTAGGTGTAGTGCAAACCAAACCAACCAAAAAAGATCAGACTGATCTCAAGGTTCGGGTATACATTTCTAGAAGGAGTGTGCTTCCGGGCAAAAAAGTATCTTGACCGATGGCTCTTTTGTGAGTATCAAAGTGATGCAGAGCTGAGGCTAACTTGCTCTTTGCCCTATCACTCCTCTCAGCATGTGTGTCTTCTTGACTCTCATTAGCCGTGCTTCCATCTTTCCCGTGGCACCTATTTAGGCACTTCTTTTGAAGATACCAATTAAAAATTTGAAATACTAAATTTTTCAGTACTGGTTGAAAAGGAAGGCTTTTATGGAAGCTGAAAAGGTGGGGAAGCTTACCAATTGCTAAATGCCTGTGTAGTAAAATAATCCGGGGAGTATTTGGGAACTGATTTTCTGGACTTCAGCACCTAAATTCTTCTTTGTCTTTGTCCTTAGGGTGCATAAATACCTCAGCTAATGATGACAAGAGGTCTTTTCTGGCTTGTGGGAACTTCATGGGGATAAATGGTTTTAAAAGGAGCTCCCACTGTCAGGGATCCCATGGTAAAAGAGTCCAGCTAGCTGTCTGTGGGGAAATGATTTGGCTGTCACGAGCTTTGCATCTGGCTATAGCCCAGTTGCTGTACTGCTAACAGCCAGCACAAGACCTGTTAATTTAAAATTATCCAGAAAACAAACTATAACTTGCACATAATTAAATAAGACTTTTGATTTGAATGGTTTCCATCATTTCTTCTCCTTCAGCTTTGAGGTATTTTACAAGGTGAAACCATAGTTTAAACAGACAGTATGTAATAAAATCTATCTTGAGGAAAAAGAAGATGGACTTAGTATATACTAACTTAGGTAGTTTTGAAGTGTTGGTTTTTGCTGCTGATGTGCTATGTGTTTTAAAGCAAAACAAACTCACAAAGCAGGAAAAAAATAAAAAAATAAATAAAATGCAGCTTTCTTCTGTCGTCCTGTCTCTGGAATTTCCTTCCCCTGCAGCCTTGCTGCTGGGATGCTATAGGCAAAGTGGCTTATCAGCCACTCTGAAACTTAGCAAATTTTTAGCAGCCTTATGTTGTTTAAAACATTGTTTTTTGTTGGAGTCTCATGGCTGTGTTGCAAAAAGCAACAATTCTTTGCTGGATGAACTCAATGTATATTAGAGAGAAATCAGGAAAAGAACCACAAGAGGAAAAGCCAGGAGAAAATTAACATGCTGGGGAAGCAATAAAATCTGGAATCAAAGGGTCGTGCCAAGTATTGTCAGAACTAGTTGGAGCTGGTGGAGGGGAAAAAGCTGTTTAATTTCCCCACTGCTTTGATTCTACTGGGATGCATTTCTCAATCAGAATAACAAAGGCTCTGTGGTAAAATTAATTTCTCACATTTGCTATAGTTGTGGATATGCCATCTCCAAAAGGCAGTGACAGGCCCTTTCCAAAATTTTAGCCTCTGAAGAGTGGCTCATGGTAATTTCAGTATCCAGTCTATGACCCTCAAAGGAGCTAGATGTTGTCTTGCTGATCAACAGCCTGGTCAGGATCACTGAGGTGAGTTTAGATGGAACATTTTCAGTTTGAATCAGAATTTTCTGTTATTTCAATGTATTAGGGTTACTTTTGAAAGAAAATGTAGAATATAGGCTGAAATGGACTTTGACAAGAACAGGGCTATAGGGTAGTTATCACTCTGTGACTAAATAAGACTTGATCTTTTGACATGGTTCAGTCTCCTCTCAACCTCTAATTGTATCTGCTGTTCTGCCTTCAATCTGCAGCAATATGTTAATATCTTTTAGTAGCTGAGCCATTATGCCTAAATAAGGGATTGCAAATAAATAGGGGTCGACAATTCTAAACATACACATAAATAGAGAGGGACAGCTCTCAACATATGGCAATGAATGCAGCCATAAGGCCTAAAATATGTATTTTAACTGCCAAATTTCTGAGCAGCTTCCAACTGGCTTTCATTTGGCTTCAACTGTATGTCTGACAGTCATTGTAAACTCAGGTTTTGTGCCATATCATTTTTTGCTCAGTGGCTGCTACTTATTTGGGCAACATTCATTTTCACTATAGGCTGAGACTGATCAGAGAAGAAATATTTCATGTTTGAACTCAGTTTACTGGATGAAGCTATTAGTGCAAAGTAGTCATTCATGTTGCTATTACTTTCCAGATTAATATAATCATTATTAATACCTGATACCAAGTCTCAATACTTTCTCTCCCCATCTTTTCAAAGATCCTTTACTCATATTCTAGAAATATTATTTGACTGTCCATCCTTTATCAAATTACTATCCAGTATTAATCAAGAAAATCTTAATAATTTTTGCTTCAAAATAAAAATAGCCATGGTGGCATTTCAATACTAAAGAGCCACCTTGAGAGGAACTGAATCCATATGGCCTTTTCAATAATCACTTTTTCAATTCTTACATAAATGAGAAAAATTTCTTCTCCAAGGCTAACCTGCAAAAAAGGACGATAGCAGTAAGGTGGCGAGCAAGCACCTTGGTTGCCTGTGTCTTGCAGGTGGGGTTATTCTGGACACAAAACCCGCCTGGAATAGATGGGGAATCATGAAATTTGACGTTATTTCCCTGACTATTGTTAGGGAAGGAAGCCTGACAAAGGCCATGGACTTGGGCTGATGCTGCTGGTTTGGAGATGATGCCCCAGCCCTCCCTCCATTCTCCCAATGGAAGCAGCAGGTGCTAAAGTGAGAAAAATGTGAGAAATAAGTGAGAAAAAAGGGAACCCTTAAAAAATATGCTGTTCATCCACTCAATTGCCATCTCCTTCTGTACCAACAACATAATAAGTCTTTCATTCTCCTATGCGAAATTTTCTTATGCCTTGAGTGAGACCTGATGATTACTAAATGTGCTCTTATACTGCCAGTTAGCTCTTGAGGGTATGCTAATTTCAGATTAAGAAAAAAGGGTGTAATACCACGTTTTTAACTTTCAACACATAGTTTTCAGGGTAACATTAGTACCTAACTACACAAAGCAATTACGTCACTTAATTTGAAATGTCAATTACTTTTTTAGAAATGATTTTACAATTTGAAACCCCTTCTGACCAACCAGAAACATCTTCTTAGAGCTCTTCAATCAGGATATAATACCCTGATGTCACTTGATTGAGCCTCCTCTGCTAATAATCTATGTCATCAGAACCAATCAGGAATGAAGACCAGAAAACAAGATGGTTCCTAGCAAAAACATGGCTTATCTACAAAATATTGTGCAACCAACATTAGGAGGCCAAAGATTCCAAGGAAAAATAGGGAAAAAAAAAAAGCACTGTGGTGAGAACGCCCTGTGCAAAGTTTTTTCACAGTTATTTTGAAGGAAAACATGAACAAAAATATTCCTTTTA
This sequence comes from Poecile atricapillus, assembly GCF_030490865.1. Lineage (NCBI taxonomy): Eukaryota > Metazoa > Chordata > Aves > Passeriformes > Paridae > Poecile > Poecile atricapillus. The sequence continues at coordinate 7,704 of NW_026709119.1, read as the reverse complement.
CGTGGGAGATCATTTGAGCAACATTTTATTCTAGCAGTATGATACCTGCACACTGTGAAGTACACCCGTTATATGAAATATTTTTTATAACTTGCAACATGTAAAGTAAATTAGCATAATAAATGTAAATATAATTTCTGTAATTATACTATTGCAAATCTCAAATTCATTCAGGTAAAGAGTGAATCTGATTTGCATCTGTGAAATTCAGTTCAGTATTTCCAATGAGGCAAATCTGAACCTCTAATGCAATCCCTTTAATTGGAAAAAGAGAGGTTATTTTGGATATCATACATGTTATCCCTTCCTTTTCAAGTGACAGAGAGAACTACCTGGGACCTTCTTCCTTCATGCTAATACAGATTATTTGCTTAGGGCCTTTGTATTTACCATTTCCAATTTTCACCTGTCAGCTCTAAAATGCAATCTAAATTCAGGTACCTAAAAATCTCTTCATCCTCAGCTATTTGTTTCTGTTGCTTCCTTCACTCATGGGGCACTACTAAAGCAGAGGAAGGTACAAAAGCAAGGAGAGCCTGCAGGGTGATGAGAGCTGGAGGCCTGACCTTACACCTCTGCTGGTCAGCTGCTGCTTTTGCCACCTGTTTCAGTTATGAAGGATGGTGAATGGAATCTTATGTGTTAACGGGAATTCACAGAATAATGATCTTTCTGGGAAAAACCTCTTTACAACTTGTTAGTTGCATTTGTCATCAAAATAAGGATGGTTTGGGCCTTATAAATTGGTAACTTTCATGAAAATTACAGGGTCTGCTGAATTGGAATGAGACTCTCCCACACACACACAAGTCAGTTTTAAACCTCAAGTATCACTCTGCTTTTGCAATTGGAAATAAAACCAGGCTATTTATAGAGATATATATATACATTATAGACAGTAGTAGTTGTCACCACCGAAGTAATAACTTACCTTGTCATCTCTACAGATTGGACTCTTTTGTTTCATTGTAACCTATGAACATTATCAGATGCTAATCATTGCTTGAATAAGAGATTCATGAACATACTATTGGTGATTAATGTTTTTTTGCAATTTCCTTTAAGGAGATGTCACATATTTTCAATGTCTGGTCAGTTCAGTCTCATGTTTTTTAGGCTTTTGCTAGCTATTTTAACTGCTACTATGTGAAATAAAGAGATATGAATAAAATGATGGCTGGAGAAGTCTGTGAAAGACTTGTGAAAGACTATATGAATACTATGAAAGAGGGTGAAATAAAACCCTTGTGCAGGAACACAGAACAAATAGCTTAACGACTTGCTTAAAAATTAAAATATTAATAAAGTAATTTAAAAAATAATAATAAAAACTCATCCTGATTGAGAGAGGTAAAAGAAAATATTTATTGGTTACCAAGACAATATGCTCATTTTGTCTTGCTATGTGCACATTAATTATGTTTCTGCATGATGTCATGGGCCTGGATATTAATTAGTATAACAACAAAATAAAGATTAAATAATATAATTTGAGAAAGTTTTAGTAGTCTTGTCAATTTCACTTGAAGTTGTAGTGTTGAAGTATTTCTTTTTGGAGATAATTGCCAGTGTGATGATTTGGAAACATCAACTTTTATACAGAGAACCAGATGTTGGAAGAAAGCTTTCTTAGATATAATTTCAATGTCTTTAATCTTAAACAGTATCATGAACCATTTGCATACCTATGCTTATAATGGTTCTCAGTGGAGAGAGCATTTTCTTTAAGATGTAGTTCTTTTTATTTAAATCAACATTAAAATCCCCGGGAGATATGGAGTTTTGGAATAAATTCATTAGAAACACAGTGATATTATCTTTTGGTCAGTTCTATAGAGGACAACTCCAGAACACATTCTAAAATATTTGTTTTCATCACCAAATAATGTTTGTGTGCAAATGGTAGCTTGGAAAAGATTAATACCTCCTTATTATATAAAAATACTTAATACTTTTAGAAGATCAAATAAAATTTTTCAGTTATTGAAACACTTTATAGATTAATGAGAATCCCTTTAACTATTTTTCCATTTCTGGCTATTTTATATATATTTTCATGACACTATCTGCATATACTTGCGATATTCTTCTTTTTAATTTAAGACCTTAATTTAGAAAAACTGACAGCTCCCTTTAGCACTTCTGGTAGACAGATCTAAGAAAATATAGGTTTTGCCACACACATATAGAAAATTATAGCACTGCTGCTCTTCAAAAGGTTATGGATGTTTTCTCATATGATATTTATTACAATCATACCCTGAAGCTGTAATACACTGTGCCGAGATGACCCTCACAAATAATTGTGCTGAAAGTGGTGTGAGTTCCACCTACACCAGTCACACAGAATAGTGGCAGCAGGCCAAAATGTTAAAAGAGTGTTACTTTTAACCAGATTCTAGATTTTTATTTTTTTTTTTCCATTTATGCTATCATTAACAATGCATGAATTACTTATTGGAACTAATAAAATGATTGCAAGCTCGAAAAATGAGTTGATTAATATGAAATACAAAATGGAATGGTGATGAACTTATTTCTATTGTAAATAATGGAAAATAAATCCATTAAGTATCTGCTCTTTGGACTGCAAATGAAATGAACTCACCTCCAAATCAGTTGATGATAGTTAGCCCTAACTGGTTTAGAGAGGTTTCCTCAAGACAAAGCTAACAAAAAAGTTACAATTTGAATGTAACTCGTGTCCCCTTGAGCACAAGCCAACCACGTCCCAGAGATCTGAAGTGGGTGTGTTTAATCATGACTCTGCTTTCAGTGTGTATTACTCCACCTGGATCAATTTCACTCAGAATTTTACATATTTTTTTATCCTAATTCTACTTTATAGAAGACCTGAGGAAAAGAAGGCTGTTGTAGCAAAAGGTCCTTTTTTTCCCCCCTCATAATGATACGGGTGAACAGGACTTGTGCTGACCTTTGCTGATAGCCTCTTCAGTGGAAAAACATGTAATTTTACACATCTTTTCCCTCTCATAATAATGCAGACAAGACAAAATAGGAAGATTACTAGATCCTATCTCTGTTCAGTGACAACAGTGAAAATTAAGATCAGAAGAGACATGTTAGGCAGACCTAAAAATTCCTGGGACACAGCTAAAGGGAAAACAATTCCTGATTATTGAAAATTTTGGGAGGCAGACTCACAATGTTATGTATTTTGAGCACTTGCATAACAAGAGACAATGGAATAAAAAAGGGAAGGAAAAAGGTTTTAATTTATTAGCTCTTATTCTGGAAGATTAGATTTTATTCTGAAAGTTCCTGTATGGCACCAACTCCAGCACTGCTGAAAACCAGCTTTTACAGGAGCGTTTGCTGTATAGGACTGTCTGCACAAAATCATTCCTGCTGCATTAATCTTCTGCTTGATGAGTTTTATTCCAGAATATCTTCTAAATATTTAGCCTATTTATGAGACTTTATTTAGTTAGATGATTAGTCAGAAGTTTGGGATTATTTTTCTTGCTTCATTCTAAATTGATTGTACATAATTCATATTAACAACATTTCCTCATATTCATTTATTTTATTTGTTGAACAGTTAATTCTCAGCTAATGACAGTTACCAATATCAGTCATGTTAATTAAAAAAACAAAACAAAACAAAAACCACACACAGCAAAATAAGTGTCTGTAATTAAAATGTTTAAATATTCAAGCAATGAAGTAAAATTCAATCAGGGTTGAATAATAATCTGGCCATCCATAAGACATTTAGATTTCTGTGTCTTGATTACTTATGTCACATATGAAAAAGCTCCAAACTCATTGTTACTTTGTATTTTCTCAGTCCTACATGGATTTAATCAACATTAATTATACTTTAAGTCTGGCATTGCTGACCTATTTAAATACAACAGGTTGTGTTTCCAAGGCACCAGGCCAAAATTACAAGCTCTCATAAATTCCTCTTGACTTTTCTCTGAGATATATGTATCACCACTGGAAGTGGTACTGATGTGGGGTCTCCAGTGAATTTGTTACTCACTATATACACCCCTCAACTGATTCATATAGACCATAAACAAAGAAATGACACAGTAGATATCACACATTTTGTTGTTAAGAAACATCAAATATTTAAATTTCTTTACTTTATTCAAAAGCATGGCATTTGGCCATTGAAGGATGACACAGACCTCTCAGTGTATGGCTTATATTTTCTAGAATTTAAAATTAAATGTGAATTCTGTGGCAGATTTAATTAACAGGATATATTTTTATTTTTTTTTAATGAATAGATGCTTTTTCTTTGACACTTTCCCTACTGGCTCCTAGTTCTTCCCATGACTAATAGAAATAATTGTGGCAGTTGGGATCACCGAAGAGACACGGTGCACCGTGTTTGCCAAATGCTGTCCTTAAAGCAAAAATAATTCCATATGTAACTACAAAAATTGGGCATTTCTCAAATGATAAAAGAGCTACTTTGCTCCAAGGCAAATTCATGGGGCACCATCTGGCTTCACAAATCTTCAGAAGTGAGATTTTCCTTGAACAAAATTTATCCAATCAGCTGCTGTGAAAACCTTGCAATGTAAGAAACCCTTCATACTGCATTCATTTGGTGTTCCCTGGTAGTGGGGATGAGACTGGGTGCAAAACAGATTCTTTTCGTACTAAAATGGTATGAATCTTGTTTTCAGTGCTTGGTTAAAGACAATGTTTTACAAACGTATTCTCCCTTTCCTTCAAAAAAAAATTTCAAATGCCAAACAACTTTTTACCTTTATTAAGGAATTTCTTTGAAATTCCACTCCCCTTTCAGCTAGAATGAAAATTTAAGAATTTAAATTTCTGCAATGCAACTGTAGGAATTTTAACTATTCTATTTCAGGCAGCCTAGGATGTAATATATCTCTATTTAAGATGGATAAATATGCTTTAAATGGTGATCTCTGCACTTTAAGCCATGGTGCAGCAGGGGTCAGAATTTTTTTCCTATTACTTTATAGCAAAGATTCAGGAGCTATAATGTGAGATACTTGAGAATGGCTGGCATATTTCAAAGCTATTTTATTCTGATTATAGGCAAGAATAAACCAGAATAAAAGTTCAAAATTTTTCTTTGTATAGGTCCAAGTTTACCCTCAGACATCTGGTTACAGGTACTAAAGCAATTTGCTATTTAAGGTGGCATTACCCCCCTAGATCACTCAGTGGGTTTTTAAAGGGGCTTAGGTACTGTGATACCCTTGGGCAGCAAACAGGAGAGAACAACAGACTTCTCAGGAGGTTGAATAGAAAACTTATACTGGCAAACTTTAGAGAAAATGTACTTGGCAAATTTTAAAGCAAACATCCTATCAAAGACACTTCATAAAGCATCCAGCCAGCAAACTCTAACCAGTCCAACTTCAAGCTGTCCAGATTCTGAGAAGAGGAATTTAGGACAAGAGAGAGAGAGGGATGCAAAAGAGAGTGAAAGATCAACAGTATGGTGTCTGGATGAAGAAATAGACCTGAAGATGATATCTTGATATTTTACATTATACTTTGTACATTCTGACACGTCATCAGTACCAACAATGAAAATATATTTTAATCTTGTATATGACGGGAAGGAAAACTTTGTGGAATTTATTTATTATTTTATTTACAGCAAAGCATTCACTTCTGACTGAGACCATTACATCCAAATAGCACTGGACTGATACAGAAACAGAGTCTCTGAAATGTCTGGCCATAGTTTATGCCCACTGCACATGTAAAAGAAGCCAAAAGGCTTCCTCAAGGGAGGCTTCACCAGACTGGCTCTGACAAGGAGAGTAGTTTGTCTTCTCAGGACTTCTTTGCAAGTCTTTATATAGAGAAGATAGCCAAAACTTTTATTATATAGGAAAAGACTTGAAATATGAGGTGTCAAAATATTTCAAGATAAGCTGTCATGCACTAAAAAGTTTAGCATTTCTACATCACCTCAGAAATTACAAAGAGATTAAAAGAAAATTAGCTTAATCCTAAAACAGGTCCATGGTCAGGTTATTGTAGGAAAATGTCTTTGATTTATGTTTTATACTATTTTTTTTTTTTTAATTAGGCATTAAAATAAACCAATGTGAGTTGGAACAGGCACTGTTTAAAAGAGCTGTAGTAAAATTCATCACTCTGCATTTTCAATAAATATTGAAAGAATGCCAAATATTGCTTCTGGAGCTTGTTACCGAACATGTTATATTTCTGTAAGAAGACTCTGCAGAAGTGGGAAAGGAGACAAATGAGAAGGGGCTTCATCAACATCATAAGTATCCAAAAGGAGGGTGTCAAGAGAATGGACTAGGCTCTTCTTGGTGATGCCAAGCACCAGGACAAGAGGAAACAGGTTGAAATTGATGCTCAGGAAGTTCCACCTGAATATGATGAAAAGCTTCTTTACTGTGCACTAGAGCAGATTGCTGGGAGGCTGGAGTTTCCCTCACTGGAAATATTCCAGAACCAGCTGGTTGTAATCCTGTGCCACGTGCTTTAGGATGAATCTGCTTGAGCAGGAATGTTGGAAGAGGAAACCCACTGTGGTCCCTTCCAACCTGACCCATTCTGTGTGATTCTGTGATTCTGTGAACCTGTGAAAGTTTGTCTTTTGCTACTAGGCCAGAATAACCCAACAGGTTTTCTCAACATCAGTACACAGTTTTAATTTTATTTCATCCACCAATGCTGATACAAGAACACTCCAAGGCAAGAATTTAAGATTATTCATTACGATACTTTAAGGGATGAAAAAGAATCTGTGTGTGTCAGTCATCTTCACGGGGCAAGGAATAATGAAAACTAAATGCACACAGGAATGAGTTTTCTATTGTCAGTGATGAAAGTGATTATCGCCCCAAGTCAAAGCAAAATGACAGATGAAAGGAACATATAGAAAATCGCCTAAGGGAGGTCCTGAGGCCAGTGCTCAGCACCACATATACACATGCTAGACTGATATTTAATGAAGCTCTGGTTGACTCTATAATGAATGTTGAAGGCTCTCTGGAGCATCAAACATCATTTAAGACTGCTAGAAGCAAATGCTTTATTTTTGTTTGGTAGCGGCAGGGTGGGGAGGGGGAAGGGCAATTTCCGAAAGAGTTTTTCAGCTCTTTTAATGGATAAATTTAATTTGAAAGTGGGAAAAAATCCTTCAATGATGCAAAGAGAATTAATTTTTATGTTGTATTTGTAACATCTTAATACATATAAAATGGAAGAGGAAAAAGAGCAGAGATAGCCTAATGGGTTAATGAGAAACATTAGGCTGGTTTTGAAGTCTATTATTTATGTCAACAAGGGACTAGTCTGACCCTTGTGATATAAGGAGCAGCCTAGAGATTTATAAATCATGTCTGTATGGTTTGTGTTCAAACAGCTGAAGGTGAAAAAGAAACTGAAATAGATCCTCACTCATGATTTAATATGGATGTGGACTATACTGTATAAATGTATCTTCTAAAGACCTTTGGGACAACACTAAATAATGGTTCAAGTTATATATTAGTAGTGGTGCTAGAGCCCATAGTGCTGACAGGCAACATTTCCTATCTGTTTTGATCTTAGTCAAATTATTTATCTGCCTTTTGTGGCTCTCCAGAGACATTTTTTGAAGTTAACATCACTACATCAGCTTTTGTTCAATTGTTGGCTCAAATTATGCCAGATTTTCTTCTCTCCTCCTCCATTGTTTTCCAATGTATAAATTTT